>NC_052113.1:5252485-5309135 GCF_012273895.1 Zerene cesonia | reverse complement strand
CAAATGACAAATCCTTCACTTCTGTCACAACAGACCAATAACAACCAGTGTTACCAGAATGTTATTTTCTCGAATCGCAATACCGGAGCGCGCGTATAGCCCCATCATGGCGCATAGGTAGTTAAGGCGGGAAAGTTTAAATAAATTCATGAGCTTATTACTGCTTTTATATTTATTAAATTCGTAATATTAATTAATAATAATATATTTTAATCAACAATAAGATTAAATTTTTGAAGTACAAATGTCAAGATTTTGATGTGAAACATCTATAGCCGCACGTGTGATATTTTATTTTAACGTTATGACATATTTAGTTCCTATCACAGTCTGTTCTTTTCTGCGTATTCGGTATTACTTTTACAAAATAATGTCGGTGTTTCTAATTTGCCAGGCGTCCCGTGACGGCTCACGGCTTTTTTTTTTATTGATTGCACTTTGTCTTAAAAAATATAATTAAATAAGGGTATTTAAGTATTTTTAAATATGAAATATTTTTTATATATTCATCTTTGATAAAACTGAGTTAAAAACTTTTTAACATACTAAAACAGGACAAATTATTAAGTGTTTCCAAAAAAAATACATCCAAATCAGCTACCTGTAGCCAGCGGATAAAATAACATCGCCGCTCGGTTAGAGAGTTAACCGCATACAGAGTACTTTTGTAGATCAAAGATAATTATATTATAAAGTAATATATGTAAGCGATACACTACTATATGATACTATAAGATAAGTCGGGGTTCGAGACCGGGCGAGCGTGCAGGAAATAAATTGATTTTTCAATTTATCTGCACATGTGGATAATATCACCACTGCTTAAAACGGTGAAGGAAAACATCGTGAGGAAACCGGCACGTCCAAGAATTAAAAGTTCGACGACATGTGACATCTGCCAACCCGCACTTGGCCAGCGTGGTGGATTATGGCCTGAACCCTCATAGGAGGCCTGTGTCCCAGCAGTGGGAACATATATGGGCTGATGATGATGATGATGATGATGATACACTACTAAATAATTACTAATAACAATTGACTTGTGTTTTGGACAAGAACAGTGACTTTATTATATAGTATCTTCTTGATTAAAAGAAATAAAACTATTAATATAACAATTAATGTCGTTTCAACGTAATTTCACCATTTTTTAACGTTTTTCATACAATGAACCTGTGAATTATGCATTACTATTTTCTACTATGTTGATGGCATTCCGCATTACTTCAAATTGATTGCAAAATAATTATGTTCGTACGTAAGTGTATGGGATATTCATAGTAGGTATATACTATTTATTTTCCATAAGGTACGTTCATAGATAAAGTACCCCATATCTATGGGCAAAATATATATATATATATATATATATATATATATATATATATATATATATATATATATATATATATATATATATATATATATATATATATATATATATATATATATATATATATATATATATATATAAACATTGATTATGTTGAATCGATTTTCTCTTTAGAATGTAAATCGATTTTAAAAAATAATAAATAATCGATTCGCGTGGAAATTTCATGTTTTTTAATATCCGAAAAACTGTACAGTCGGCAGTCCATCACTTATTAAAACAAAAATAAAATAATATCGTATGCATAAAAAAAAATGATTGAGAGCGTGACTTTGGTTTTAAGACTATAAAATAAAACAAATGAGAACCTCTAAACTTTCAGTTAGAGCAGCAAGTAAAACAAATATCTATTTTGTTTCTACAAATTTTAACTGTCATCTAATATTTTATTAGAATCAAAATAATAAGTAACTCTCCAAAAAAATTTAACGATAACATTTTGATCCCAAAAACAATGTGAAAACATCATTTTACAAAATTTGTAATTAACACAATCGATTTATATTGTAAACAAAATCGATTATAAGAAAAATATCGTCAATGAAATTAATAGTCTATCGACTTTAAAATCGCTGTTTTATTTGTAAATCATGAAATTGATTCTCGATTTTCAGTGTCACTTAGATATTTGTGGAGAGGGGTTTAATTCTTTCCTAATATAAACCGATACTTTAAATTGTCTTGAAATAAATATTGCGTAGAAGTAATTTTATAGCAATAGGGACAGGATAAATACAGTGTATATTTATCATCAATACAACATAATAATTTTGTTTTCTAGACCAAACTCAACTCTTATGATGGAGCTTAGCACGGGCACAAAAAACCTCGTAAAATTTATATTAGATGACTGGAAGCTTTTGCTCATTTTAACTATTGTATTTTTGTTATATTTCTACTACACAAGCACCCACGATTTTTTTGAAAAAAGAGGAATAAAATTCATGAAACCTGTTTTCTTAGTTGGTAATCTTGGAGAAAGACTTAGAGGGATTAAATCTTTTCATGATTTTCAATTGGACATCTATAACTATTTTAAAGGGCAGCCTTATGGAGGTATGTGTTTAATTTAAAATAAATATGCACCATACTCTTGATAAAGTTTCCTGAAGAAATAGTTTTTCTTCATCTTAAATTATTATACCACGATATTTGTATACTATTGCATAACATTTTTTTAGGTATATTTGAAGGGCGAAGGCCGATCCTGTATCTCATTGATAGCGACATCATTAAAGCAGTAACTATTCGTGATTTCGATCACTTCACAGATAGAAATGGATTTAGAAGTCGGGAACCAAGATATTTAAGTAGAAGTATTTTAAACTTAAAGGTAAGTACATTGAATTTTATATAATCGTTGTTTATTAAACACTGACTGTAGATTTAGCTAAAAAAACGTTGTTATGAGTTGATGTTTTTGGTATAATCAACACAATGTCAGTAAGGTATAAAAATATCAAATTAAAATATGTGACTATATTCAAAGTTAAGCACAAGCAAAAGCTTGATTTTGAATTATATTATTGAAGAACACTATGCATGTGTGCATGCATGCAAATGTAGTATTTATGTTTTATTTAATTGAAATATTTTTTAGGGATCTGAATGGAAAGCAGTTCGAAGTATTATGACACCATCATTTAGTTCATCTCGTCTTAAGAACATGATACCTCTTTTACAAACATGTGCAGACCAAATGGTTGGATTTTTAAGTCAATTTGGTACTTATTTACTCAATTATTTATCTATATATTTTATTGTCTGTAGTATAGTGTAGTTGTGAACTGTATAAATATTTACTTTAAAACTGTACAATAACTGGTTTTAGTGTCAAACAGGTCGAGATATTAACATACTTACAGAAACTGCATTTAATTATAGAGATTGCTACTATGAATATATTTTCAATGTTACAGATAAAAAAGATATTGAGATGAAAGACATGATGGGTCACTTTACATTAGAAGTAATTGGGGCCTCGGCTTTTGGTATCAGATCAGATGCTCTTACTGATGAAAACGCAAAATTTGTAAAGGTATTTCCATTTTCAAATTTCCTATGTGATGTTATATTTCCATCATTTTGAGTTGAAAGGCTAGTTTTTACATAAGAATACACTAGTCATCACTACATAGTATACAAGAAAGTTGCTTTCTCTGTCCCTATGTCCCTATGTAGGCTTAAATCTTTAATACTATGCAACATATTTTGGTTGGGTTTTTAATAGAAAGAGTGATTCAAGAGGAAGGTTTATATGCATAATAACATCTTTTAAACTACTCCGAATTTGACATGTGCAAGCCACGGGCAAAGGCTAATATAAAAATAATTGCAACTGTGATGACTTTCACAAACAGTTACTTTTTCAATATTATTCATTCAACCAACTAACTCTATGACCAAAACTTTAAAAGATACATGTTTAATCACACACATCTACCACATACCAATAAAACATAATTATTAAATTAAAATTATTTACAGGTAGCAGAAAAAGTCAGTGACATGTCCATGCCCAAGAGATTATTAATATTTTTCGTATTAATTTTTATGCCAAGCTTTATTAGATTCTTCAACATTTCGTTCCTAAACCGGGAAGTAGTAGAGAAGTTAAATGACATGTTGCAAGTCACAAAGGCACAACGAAGAACGACAAAAGACAAGTGAGTATGCAAATAAAATAAGTTTTATCTAAGTATGCTCTTTGAACACTTATTTACATATGGAAAATTGTGTATATATTAACTACTAGTTTACACATGTGGCTTAGAATGCATGAACATGCCATTTTTAGGAATCCCATAAGACCATAGCTTGTGAGGCATGCAGTAGAGTATGAGTAGTCTGTAGGAATCCGACATAACCCACGGGCTCCAGGGTAAGAAGCCGCGGTATCTGTGGGATCTATGCAAGTGTTATGCAAGATTTTGCCACTTAAAACAAAAGGTCTTCCAACTTCGTTCATGATATACCTGGATTTATTACAATAGCACAATAATGTCCCCCTGATGCTAAAATGTATGCAATGTAGAAGATTTACAATCTCTAGTGAAATTGTAATATTAAAGCTCTAACATCAGTAATTTTCACTATTATAGTACACTAGCTGCGATCCGCGGTTTCACCCGCGTAAGTCCGTGTCCCGTAGGAATATCAGGACAAAAAGTTGCCTATATTCTATTCCAGCTGTCCAGCTGTCTACGTACCAAATTTCATTGCAATCGGTTCAGTAGTTTTTGCGTGAAAGAGCAACAAACACACACACATCCTTACAAACCTTCGCATTTATAATTTTATTAGTAGTAGGATTAGTAGGATTCACTTTATATTTATTCATATACAAACATATAATATGCAAGTAGCATATTATAGACATGTTGTAGATAAAATACTAGTTCTATTGTAGATAAACTTATTTCATACATTATTATAATCATTATAAAATAAAACCCAAGTCTTTGTACTGCGTGAATTGAGTTGATTGTTTGAGTGTTTTATGAGTCTGATGATATATATCTTCTTGATAAGTAAATTTTACATGCGAAAGTTATGTGTAAACACGATAACTGAATAGGTTGCAGACTACAAACAAATTATTGTCTTACAATAAAAGGTCATTGTGAATTATTTTTTGTTATTACGATATCTAATGGTATTTTAATAAACGAAATCCGGGAAAAACAGTAGGTACTATAATTACTGATATTTATATTTTTTTGCACAGTCATTCAATATGTCAAAACAGGATAATGATTCACAAGATTGTAAAATCATTGCAAAGTTTAAATTTGAATAATTATTGACTGAGGTAAGGTTAAAAAACCTTAAGGGGTCATAAGAATGAAAAAAGTACCGCAACAAATCAATAGATAAAAATAACAGAATGATAGGAGTATAACAATACCAGGGGTTCGTGGATTTTGGGTGTGCGGAAATTATAGAATATATATAAATAACTTAAATTATATGCAATTTAGTTTTGCATGGTATCTTTTCGTCATCGTTCATTTAATTATAAGAATGACTTGCATTTGCCCACGGCTTCGCACACGTAAATTCGGAGTAGTTTAATAGATGTTATTATTCATATAAACCTTTCTGTTGAATCACTCTATCTATTAAAAAAAAAAACCATTATAATCCGTTTAGCGTAGTATAAAAGATACTTCAAATACATGGTGCATAGAAAGCGACTTTGTTTTATGCTATGTAGTGAAGAGTATTATTTTGAAAAGTACATCACTAATTTTTAACACTATATTATTATAAAACGGTACATTATAACAATATCTTATTGTTTAATTTTTTCCGTGTATCGGATACACTTGCCATAAATTCACATCTTTTTCTTTTTGGTAGGCACAATGACTTCTTGCAGCTATTAATGGATGCAGCGGAAAAGGAAAAAGAACAGTTAGGAAGCAATCATTCAGAAATGCGTAAGTGTAATAATTATTTTTTATAACATTCTTCATCGTTTAAATTTAAAAATGTAGGCCTATGCCTAATATAATGAAGAGGAAACAGTAAATTGTTGCTGTTTCCTCTTTATTTTGTTTCCTCTTCCCGGCTCCGCCCGGATCTCAAGATTCCTGTTTTATCCCAAGAGAGCATTTTAGCGGGATAAAAAGTATCCTATCACCCAAGTCAGCTCATATCCTGTCTGTATACCAATTTTCATCAAAATCCGTACATTAGTTTCAGCATGGTTGACGAACAAACATCCAAAAAACAAACTTTCCCATTTAGAAATTAAAAACAAAAAAACACGGGGAGACTGAGATGTTATATGATCATATATGAACATCTCAATCTCCCCGTGACCAGGCTCGCTGTAAATTGTTCGAAACGTCAGGTTAGTAAAATAATGAATAAATCGCGTTTAAAATCCGTTAAAAAGTTTTTAATTTCTGAATGTATAATACTCGCGTGAAATCAAACACAAGAAAATACTAAACTTTCACATATTTTATAATATTTGTGTGAAGTGTGATTATCTATTAGTAGATTTTGGGTCCTTTTTTAAATAAGATATCCAGGGTATTTGTGTAGAATATATGTTTTTATAATTTATAGCACGAGTCATTATACATCGAGGCTTGTTTGTCTCCTTTCTTACGGGGTAATACGATCGCAAATTAGCAAGTTATAAAAGTACATAACGACTCTTTTTTATTTTGGCGTAATTAAATTAATCAAATGTTAAATATAAGCACGGAATATCGTGTGAAATTGCGTCGTTTCACAACATATAATCGTCAATGTGAAATGACATGTTTGTATTGTTGTTACTAAACCTTGAAAAGCAAGCAAAACGTTTAAGAAAAATAAGCAAAGGTTGGCTTTATCGCTACGTAGCGCTCTCTACCAGGCAACCCTTAAAGTAGAAGGAAAGAATTAAAGCAAAAACAAAGCAATTAAGAACACAGAGGAAAACAAATAAAATATTCAAATTTATCTATTAACACAAGGAAAAAAGGACTTTCATGTCACATGTGTAAATAGAAATACAATGTGCTCGAGCATATGGGTTGCCAATTGAGTGGTCTTCACAGCTCGTCAAATATGGTGTTTCAGCTGCTATGTTACGAAATATTAAAGGACATATAGTATTTACATATTAAAAACTTTTCTACGGATTTTAAACGCGATTTATTCATTATATTATTAACTCGACGTTTCGAACACTTTACAGCGAGCGTGGTCACGGGTAGAAAAGAGGGAATCTATAATACTCGCGTAAAATCAATCGCACATGGACATATATAGTATATAATATAGTAGTTTGGCTTAACCCAGTTTGAATCCAAGATTATAAGGATCCACTTTAACACGACTACATAGAGACTTAACTAATTGTAATCGCACTTAGACATGTAATCGCAATATACATTTGAATTTTTCCGCAATAAAATAAATTAGACCTAAGAACAGTAACGATATATATGTATAATGTAATTAATTTAATGGATATCTTTGCTAATTTCTGTGAAGTGAAAATAATACTTTAAATATTTAAATGTATTATAGTTCATTAAAATGTGTATATCTTACATATGGAATCGTTAACAACTCAATTGTATTTACTTAAAAAACAAGCGGTAACGCTTCCTGTCGTAAATATATAGCATATATAATATAGTCTATAGCACTCAGGGATCACATCGGTCCCATAGTTCCTGATATTAGCGCGTTGAAATAAAATCTTCAGTTTTGTATAATTAGTATAGATTATATTAAATATAAATGTTATTATGAAAATCTCTGTTAAAAATGTTATCATTGTTTAATTTTTCTTAGAGTTCTGATATTGGTCTATCACTATAAAAATTTATAAGATTTTGTCAAATCTGCCCAGTGGTTGGACCAAAATGGTCTATTACTTTTAACCGACATTTCCCAAACCAAGGAGCTTCTTAATTTAACCATATATTTTGTTGTATTGATTTTGTTACTCGATAATTCAGTGACCACCGATTGAGAAATCTTTTGACATTTGCACCCATTATAGAATCTGCAGTAGTACAATAATTCCATAGTGAATATTATACAAAACATACGAAAATGCTTAAAAAAATCTAAATATGTATAAAATATTTCAGATTTAGACGATGACACTGTCGACGCACAAAGTATAATATTCCTTGTAGCTGGTTTCGAAACTTCTAGTACATTGTTATCGTTTGCCGTGCACGTGCTCGCTACCAAACCAGAACTTCAGGAGAAGCTTCGAGAACATGTAATAACAGTTACAGAAGGAAAGGAAATTAACTATGATCTTCTCACACAACTTGACTATTTGGAAGCTTTTCTACTTGGTAATTATCTCGGTTATCATACATTATGTAGGCGTATGAGTGAGGAACACATGTTTTACACTTTTACAATTAAATAACTAAATATGTATAGATACTACAAATTTTATTAATTTGGAAGAATAACCATTAAATGCAAGAATATTTTTTATTATTATAATATGAATCCAATTGCATCTTTTTTGATACTTTTTAAATTAATTGACATCGTAGTTACAATAAATATTCACTGCATTCACAACACACCACAATAGCGTCCACATATTATATTGCAGAATATTGCAGTATTAGGGAACAAAACATTGAGTTTCTGGATAGAATATTGGGCTTGGACAAGTTTACCGAAAAAAAAAATGTTTTATAAAAATATGATTTCAGAAACATTACGCATATATCCCCCCGTGTCAAGGATCGACAGAGTCGTCACAAAGCCATATGTTTTACCGGGTACATCCATAAAGTTAAACGTGGGGCAAGCTGTCGCGATACCAATATACGGGATACATATGGACCCAAATATTTATCCAGAGCCTCATGAGTTCAGACCTGAAAGGTTCCTGAAGGATGCAAAGGTGGACAGACCCTCGCATTTGTTCTTGGCGTTCGGCGCTGGACCCAGGAATTGTATTGGTAAGCTATTTAGTGCCGGTTTCACAGCTTCCTGATTGTTTCTGTTTAACTTAGCTCTCAGTTAGAAAGAAAGAAAGAAAACAATAGATGTCACTTATAGACACTAAAATATATGTATATGTGCCATGCCACGTATAAGTGATTATAGATACTAAAATATATGTATATGTAGTGCCATGTTATAATAAGGCCTGCCACTGCTGCCAGTTAAAATTATTAATATGTATGAAAATTAATTTACGCAAAAAAGTACGAAGAGGGCTATTATCAGCAAGTAATGAAACCGATCCTAGTTGTACTTAAAATTTAAATTAATTTAAAAGTAAAATAGCTGGTACGGTAGATGTTTCCGATTTCCATGAATCAAGCGAATCTTTAAAACGTTGGAATAGTCATTCAGTTATCTGAAAACACATTCTAATGATTCCATGTAAAATGTCATGTTACATTAATAACGCGTTTGAGTGGCTTTTAAATCATAGAAAAGCTATCAAAAAACTAAGACCATACCATAGTAAACTATGGATTCGGTGGAATTAGTGTAAAACCGTACATAATAATATCTCAATTTATATTTCAGGTCTTCGCTTCGCAATGATCTCCGCAAAGTTGGCAATGGTCGCTCTAATGAAAAACTTTAGATTTAAAACGTGTCCTAAAACCGAGGATCCGGTACAATTCGATAAACGCGCTGTTTTACTGAAAGCTAGCTCGGGTTTGTATGTCAATTTGGAGAAAATATAAACTCTGATGTTTAGATCGAAATGCACTTTTATGTTATTTGTATTTACGGGTGTATGTTTTATATTAAAATCATATTTAATTTTATTTGTAACTGTCATATCATACTATGCAATAAAAATATCAATAATGTTCGTATAGCATATAATTGTAGTAAAAAAGCGCAAAACGTACACTTCAAATTCGACGTTTTGTTGTTGCTTGTCTCTTTAAAAAATTCGAATACCTGTATTGCAATCACGTATAAGTAACTAATATTATATAAACTATAAAAAAACGAATAAAACATACTTAAAAAATATATAATCCATTCGAATAATACTGTGGACGATGATTTAAAGAAGAAAAATAAAGCTTAATTAAAGACAAACATTCACCATCAAGTATTCAAATATGAACTAAAGAATTTATAGCTATGATGGATCCATCTTTTTGGAAAAAGTACACCTATTAAGGTTATATAAAGAAAACATTTGTTAAGGTCTTTATCGATATCTCTTTATTCGAATTAAAATTTAATATTTCTTAGGTATATAACTACATGTAACAACAAGTAATGTTATTATTATTGTATTTGTATGGTTCATGGCATTAAAAAGATGGGCAATTAGTTGATAAAAAAGTTGTTTGAAATTATTAATTGAATTTTCATTAAAATCATTATCATGAATATTTGGAATGTACACAAATATTTATAATATCGTTACCTTACTTTCGTAATAAAGTAATTTCCTATTTAATTAACTTGCATTTTAACCGACTTCAAAAAAACTGTTATAATGTGTATTGTTTTACTCAACAATACTTGGAAATCATACATAGGTAATTGTTTATTTATCAATGAATTATCAATTTACTGCAACAATGAGCTTTGTAGTTACATATAATCAATATTGTGATAACAAGTGCAAACATGATAAAGCATTGTGATATAATAATGTTAAGCGAAATAGTCACCATTAATAATAGAGCAAAGAATAATTTTATAATTACGATAACTCGAATAAGTGCAATTTTTTGCATGTGATCTGCACGATGGAACTACTCAATGGAACTTTATTTTGAATACGCTGATTATGTAAAGAATAAGCAACAAAACTATTTAAAACTTTTTTTTCTTGAACTGTTTATATCTTTTGTGAACAGATCGAACGAACAAATTTTTATGCAATCAACCTCGGGAACTATAAATTCCTGACACTCTGTATTGCCGTCCTGCTTGCCAAATATTTAAAAAATAAGATATTTACAGATAATGCAATTTGTATCATTTAAGCTCAATTTTAAACAAAGTCAAATTTGTATCGTAAATGTAATTAATTATTTTTTGAATATTATGTGATTAATCATATTATTTGTAATACTCGAGGGTGTACATTCTTTTCAATACAGAAAACAGAATCAATTTACTTGGTACTCTTAAATGTTATTAGGCCAATTTTATAATGCAAATGATTTGTTTTTTTTTTTTGCGAATATTAACTAACACTAGAACGCATTTGAGTAGGTATAAATTATAAATCATGTCGAATATATTTGTATATTTTTGATATTAATAAATGTTTAAGAAAAGGAAAGCTTTTATTTCGATGAAGAAGATATGGCTTCACACCTAACCTAATGTTGTCTCTGCCAAATTTTATAGTACTTTTCGATATTCAGAATTTTCTTTTTATTTTACACACACTCAAATTATCTCCATATTTAATATGACCTTGATTATTTAATTTTTATCGCTCGCAACTTGATAATGCAATTTATCTGAATAATTTTTATAAACCCAAATTTCGACCGGATGGGCGACAATTTTTTTAACAAGAAGCTGAAACAAAATAGATACTGTATTTATTATCGCACTGATTTACCCATTAAAATTCTAGATATGTGCTAATTATTTATTGAGATAAGATATTGTATTATCCAAAACGACAAGTTACAATTCTGATGTCAATTGTAAAAATTAGGTCGATATAAAACGTTCTCTAGTGAAGTTATTGTATATATTTGAAAACAAATTATAAACAAAAATATATTTTAATTGAAGAAGACCGTCGAAATGGAGTCGGCAAATTTTTTACAACGATTTGGAATGATTATTTTAGAATATTGGAAGTTTACGTTACCTTTGACAATTTTAATTATTTTGTATTACCATTTCACAAGCACTTTTAATTTTTTTAAAAAGCGTGGCATCGATTACCTTGAGCCTACTGTTGTTATTGGTAACATGGGTGCGAATATTATAGGCAAACAAGCTTTTCATGATTTTCAAAGAGAAATTTATAACCGATTCAAAAAGACTGGATATGGCGGTAAGTTTAATGTATCTAATTTAGCCTATATCTTCTATGTTATCTTGCTAATGATTCTACAGATTATAACTTTGTATTAAGTTGATGATTTATACGTAAATAAAATAAGTTTCTAAAAAAATAGTAACTGATATTGCTTCAGGTTTTAATATTTTTGAACGTGTTATTATATTTTTTATTTACATTAATACAATTTTATGCAATTTTTTAGGAGTCTTCTTGGGAAGGCAGCCCGTTTTGTACATTACTGATCCAGAACTCATTAAAGCAGTTACTATTCGGGATTTTGAAAATTTTGTAGATCGATACTCTTTACCGAGCAACGAACCATTATATTTTAAACGAAACCTACTTAATCTAAAGGTATGTGTAGTGTATATTAGAGATTTGTATAAATTAAATACCCTCAGCCCGCAGCCTCTTGACAAAAGTGTCGATACTTTTTCTTCATTTTCTTAATCTTACTTTTTCCTGTACTTCTCAGTAAATGTTCTATATATTTTTTTTAATAATAACTATTTGTAGGTTATGTAAATATTAAGTGGTATCAGGCATACTTATAATGTTCTAATTAATGCCCAATCAAGATAAAGACCACACTATCACCACGGAAAAATACTCTACTAGAAAACATGCACATGTTTTATAGTGGTGGGCCGATATCTATGTAAAGATAATATGAATAATAACAATAAGCTTAACGTATGGGTCCTCTGTACTGCAATAAATCAATTAATTATTTTTATAATTCTCATTACCTAGAGAGGGAAATCTAGTAGATTTTCTTTATTCTTAAAAATATCTTAACTTCAATCAAATAATGAATGAAAATGTTTTTTTATATGCGATAGTTGGCAAAGGAGTTGGTTGGTCCCCTGATGGTAAGCGACCAGCATCACACATAAATATTGGCAGAGCCTATATGCCTGTACAAATGGTTTGCCAACTTTCTGGAAAGTGATAATGAAAAGGATTAACGGTAGGAATGAAGGAAAGGACTAGGAAGGGTAAGAAAAAGGATACAGGCCTCCGGTGCCAACACACGAAACACTGTAGCAAGCTACAATTAAACGCCGATCGTCTGTGTGGTACCTATCCCGTAATGTGCTGGCCCAAATCTGCCTAAGCGTGCTCGGCACCTATACTTAAAAGTTGAATAATACTCTGTTAAAAGATGTACGTATGTACTTTTGAATTTGTGTATTGCAGTCTGGAGAATGGAAAGGAGTCCGAAGCATTATTACTCCATCGTTCAGTTCGTTACGTCTTAAACATATGCTACACCTCATAAAAAATTGTTCAGACCAAATGGTTGGACTTTTAAATCAATTTGGTAATTAATTATTTTTCTTTTTCATTATTTTATTTAATGTAGCTATGTGTACCGATAAACGTATTTGTAGTGTATTAAAAACATATAGATAAGAAAGTTACCTTCTATTATTTTTCCGCACAGATTTATCTGAATAACTAATAACATTTTATATTATATTTAAACTAAAAATAATAATAAATAATAAGTGATAAATAGAAAAAGTTTCATTAGGTGTTTTTATTTATAGATAATTCAGAAATTGAAATGAAGGAAACCATGGGACGGTTCACATTAGAAGTAATTGGTGCATGTGCATTTGGAATAAAATCTGACTCGTTAACGGATGAAAATGCACGATTTGTTAAGGTTCGCAATAAATATAATATTACTGATATGTATATATGTACACTAAATATATATTTAACGGGGGATAATCATACTTTCAGGTTGCAGAAAAATACGATCACCTTCCATGGCCGAAAAGGATAGGTTTATTTTTCATCCTTATGTTTATACCCGAAGCTCTGAGATTCATAAACATATCATTCTTGCACTACGAAACTATAGATCAACTTGTAAAAATGTTAAAAAAAACGAAAGCGGAAAGAAAATTGTCCAACACGAAGTACGTAAATTTATTGAATTACTACCAAGTTGATGATTGATTTTTATGAACTTGTATATGATTCTATATTTTACCATATTTAAAAAAATTTGTTATTTTTATACGTATTTATGTATATTTTTAGACATAATGATTTCTTACAATTGCTCCTTGATGCTGCAGAGAAAGAAAGAGAAGAAGTAGGTAACACACTGTCTCCAATACGTAAGTATTATTATTTGAAAGCATTGATAAACCTGTTATTTGATAAATAGAACAATTTAGTATTTTCTCGTGTTTCATTATACATTTAGAAATTAAAGACTTTTTAACGCGGGGAGAATGAGTCTCCCCGTGACCACGCTCGCTGTAAAGTGTTCGAAATGTCGGGTTAATAATATAATGAATAAATCGCGTTTAAAATCCGTTAAAAAGTCTTTAATTTCTAAATAGAACAATTTTTAAACTGTTCCTTTAAAAAGGTCGCTATAAATGTCATATTCATATATAATTCACATATTCCTTTTAGATTTGGATGACGACACAATCGACGCACAAAGCCTGTTATTCTTCATTGCTGGATATGAAACATCAAGTACGTTACTGTCCTGTGCTATTTTCTTAATGGCCGTCAAGCCAGAGTTTCAAGATAAACTTCGTGCCCATGTGGAAGAAATGACTAAAGATAAGGAAGTCACTTACGATGTTCTCTCACAGCTGGATTATCTCGAAGCATTCTTATTAGGTAAGCTGATTATTTCGTATTACGTACAGATTAGTCATATTCTTATCACTGAGAAAAAATTATCAAAATCTTATATAACAATAAAAAAAAAAACTAAAAAAAAAACAACAGGTGCGGTTATAAAACTTCTTATCTACTTCCTCGCACCGTTTTTCTAGTGATTTCACAGACACACAAGTCGATTAATAGTATAAAACTAACGTACTTACGTAATTATTTTTATAAGCTTCCGAAATATTTAGATGAATGATCTTTACATCAAACAATTTTAACAAATTAGAAATCCACACTTATCTTAAAATTTTTAAGTGTGCTTAAAGTTTCTTATTGTCTTTTCTCAGAAACTCTACGTATGTATCCACCAATTGCAAGGATAGACAGAGTCTGTACAAAACCCTACACTTTACCGGGTACATCTGTTAAAATAAATGTGGATGAGATGATTGCTGTACCGTTATATGGGGTACATATGGATCCAGACCACTACCCTGAGCCTGAACAATTTAAGCCCGAAAGGTTTATACGCGACGGAAAGCTTGAAAAGCCCTCGCATTTGTTCTTGGCCTTCGGGGCCGGACCAAGGAACTGTATCGGTGAGTTATCTTTACAAGTAATTTGGACAGCATATATAATGTGCTCTGGGTTTTATGATGATTGATGACACATTTTTGTGTCTCGAATAGCACAAAACACTGAGTGAAGGATACAGGAATAATAGCTCATTAAATCCAAAATATCCTAAATGGATATAATTACACTACACAAATACGTATTTATTTAAGTTTCCAGTTGAAGTAATTAACATTTTTTTCCTTTTTTATAGGACTACGTTTTGCCATGATTTCCGCGAAACACGCCATGGTAACTGTATTGAAGAACTTCAAATTTTCAACGTGTCCTAAAACTGAATATCCCATTCGAATTGAAGAAACGGCACCGTTTTTTAAATCAAAAGCTGGACTTTGGGTTAAAGTTGAAAGACTTTAAATCTTGTTTATTATATATTTAAATTATTTTTTTTACATTATTAGATTTTTGTAAAAGCCGCTATAAAGAATCCAATAGAATTCCGGTATATATCCTCAACTGCTCTCAACGGATCTTCTTCAGGACCGAATCGTTGTACCATGAGCCTTAAAAGAAGAGTTTAATTTGTTAAGTATGTTATTTATATAGTGTTGTTATATGCATAAGTACAGTGGCGTAAGATTGGGCGGGCGTGGGAGCGGATCCATAATGCTAATGTAAATAAATATGAACAACTATGTGAATTATTATGGAAAATATTGTTGGATAATAATAAACCTTTATAATTATTCCTTTTTTGAAAATTGCTCGGACGGAGGAGTATGAAATTTGATACATACATATATCCACATATATACTGGCTTTTTATGGTGTGGTTGTGGTATATGGTTACTGGTTATTTATACTCACACTAATATTATAAATGTGAAAGTTTGTTTGTTTGGATGTTTGTTCGTCAATCACGCTGAAACTAATAAATGTATTTTGATGAAATTTGGTAGGAGTTGACTTGGGTGATAGGATACTATTTATCCGATACGATATTTTTATCCCGATTATATGCACCCATGGGATAAAACAGGAATCTTGACCGAGACTAGGGACAAGCGTCTAGTATTAAAATAATGATTCCATTTAATTCATATCACACAAAGATAAAAATCTCTGATGTCGCAAACGACGTCATTCATAATATAATTATCACTCTTTGATAGAGAAATAACGTAACTCTGATAAGATTTTTCCTATATTACATTTTACATGGATGATGGTTGAGACTCTTCCAGCCCGATCGGACATGAGCGAAATTTGCATGTAGATAAAATCTAATGAAAGCGAAAACTAAACTCTTTATCGCGAAAACTTACTTAACAAAGCAAAGAAAATATAGAGGAACTATTACAGTATACTTTTTGTTTTGATGATGATTAATTAAAATTATGTCTATGGAGATACTTTACTTTTAATAAAGATCTATTGATAAGGATTACCTTTCATTATCAGTTAGGCCACAGTCGGGTAATCCAGGTCCACCACACAGAGGCTCAGCTGGCACTAACCGTAAGCAGGGAAACTTGTCCAGAGCCCATTTGACCATTTCCTCATTTTCCTCTAATGTGACTGTACATGTGCTGTATACTAATTTACCACCAGATTTTAAAACTTTTACTGCCTGAAAAATATTATATATTTATTATAATGTGCTTGATATATATATAATATTGATG
Organism: Zerene cesonia; assembly: GCF_012273895.1. Classification (NCBI taxonomy): domain Eukaryota; kingdom Metazoa; phylum Arthropoda; class Insecta; order Lepidoptera; family Pieridae; genus Zerene; species Zerene cesonia. Next base: position 5,292,322 of record NC_052113.1, on the reverse strand, counting down.
GTCAATTAGTATGCAAACTAGTATACAGTTTCTATTGAAATTCAGGCGCAATATACATATAAACGAGTCTCAAAAAGTGTCATGTTAGGCATATAATTTATTATGATTAATGAAAATGTAAGAGAGATTATGATGTTTTTGTATGCAGAAATATAGCCACTAAATATAGGCTTGTTATATACGAAGATATATTCTAAGAAGGAGAGTATTGATCTAACCGTTTATATATGTTTGGTAGAACATGTATTTTTATATTATTGATTATCGTGATTTGAAATAAAAAAGTACGGATACTTACCGCTGCTAATAACTTCCGTTGTATAAATTTATAAGACTGCAACATTTTTGGCGTCATACTATTAATCAATCTAGGTCTTTGGCCTAGTCCACTGCAAGGTGCATCTAACAGTACTTTGTCAAAGCAATTAGCGGGAAATGGGGGCCCTTCTGTATCCATACTTGCGCTCTCGGAATAACAATGTCTGGAGTCAAATATGAATGCATTCACACATGTTACACCCTGAATTTCACAGTTTTGTTTTATCAAATCTACCTTTTTCTCCGTCTTGTCGATCGCTGTGATTATCGCCTGGAAACGATAATTCAATTGAATTAACACAAACATATCTTAATCTTCTTAATATATTTATGTATTACGTTGTTTATCCGCAATGGACTCCTAAACTACTTAACCGATTTTAATCAAACTTGCATACCATTTGCAATTTGATCAAACTTAATAGATGGGATAGTTTATATGATTTCAATTACGATAAATGATTGGCTATACCTATATAAAAGTACCGTGCGCTAACCAATTGTACCACCGGAACTACTACCTACCTTATTGTCAGACATTTCAGCTAAATGCGTAGTTTTATTTCCCGGGGCCGCACACATATCAAGTATGCGCTCATTGGGCTTAGCATTTACAACCCACCCACATACTATCGATGGCAGATTTTGTAAGAGCACTTGTCCTTGTGGAAACAGTGATTCGTTTATAACAGGCAATTTAGAAGCCGGGAGTAATGTTTGTACACCAATGCCACTGGAAATTAAATTTATATAAATTTTTCGACTAACATTACTAGTGCTAAGTGAAAAATGTTTCATTTTTTTCTTTTTTTTACAATACATATTAGGTGATATGAAAAAAGTTTTATGTGGAAGTCTAGATAGATCACAATAACAAATAAATAAAGGAGAATATAAGGATGTGTTGTGTCAAGTGCATGGTAGTGTGTATTATGTTTATTTTTCTGATTTAATGAATTTTTTGTGGGTTGTATTAAAAAATATTAACATTCTGCAATCCTACTCTATATAAAAAATAACAGTGCCAAATGTTTCCTTTGTCCGCTGTTGCTTTGCATATTGATATATAGATATTAATTCTCATAAATCTGGAAATGAATATCATTTAGAAATTACAGACGTTTAAAGGGATTCCAAACGCGATTTTTATTCACCATTCAGACTGAGAGTCTCCCCGTGACTCGTTTTGAATCCGTTTAAAAGTCTTTTACATATTTCTAAATGTATAGATACTCGTGTAAAATCAAACAGAAGAAAATACTCTAATGAATAGCATCATCACTGCTGATTACACCTTTTTATAATCCTAAGAAGAACTTGAATAAATACGAATAAAGTTTTGTCAACAACAATTATCCATACATAATATTCTGTCCTTATGATTATTGAACCACAAACATGAAAAAAGAACTAAAGGCAACAACTTTGTCACACTGCTTCTTTAATAATTTCAATAAATTAAGCAAAACAATTATTTACTAATATGATTGTATTTCTGTGACACTAAACATTATTGGGAAGCTGGATTTCACATCTGTTTCACAAATTGTGTTACGTTTTAATGCATGAGTTATTACATATTTATCTCTATCAGTAACTTTTTAATTGGGTTGATTAGAGAGTAACTATGCAGATACTTACTTTACAGAATATGTTTTAGTTACTATCAATAAATTTACATTATGTTAAATTATTATCCGAGTACTTTTAAAGCTAACAAAGGTACATGCCTAGGTTGGATACCTTCATCAAATAGCTCGCAGCGCAGCTTCTTAAGATATCCAGTACCAACATATTCCTTCTTGCCAGTGTAATGTATTTTTAAACCTCTTTTGCATTTTCCATCAAGATCAGCATAAATATCCACAAGATCATTGAGCTTACAATCTGAAATTAAATGATACAAGTTTTCCAAGTTGAGATTAAATTTTTTATTAAAACAGAACACAGACACACAGTTTATATGTTTATAAATAAATGTTTTTAGTAAATATTTTTTAAGAATGATTGCTATGCAATATGAATGTGTTTTAATTGTTTTCAAACCACATTATTTTTTTTCTGTTTCTGTATGCACCAATCAAGGCACTTGGCAGATTTCTACAAAATTTGACACAAGTGGTTCAATTTATAGGTTGCATTTTTTATTCTTCTTCACTATTGGACATGTTAGTGATTCTTGGGTGCTATAGGCTATATATATTTTACAGACGAAGCCAGGGCAGAGTGCTATTAATATAAAAAATGAACATACCCAGCACCACTAATAAAGTTTAATCAAAACTTACTTGGTTGTAATCCAAGTAATCCTGGAGCAAAAACATGAGAACCTCTTAAGACCGCAGCTCCGCATGATGCATCAACCATAACTTCATTATTATCTCTCTTAACAACTACATGATCTGACCAAGGCTTCACAATTAAGCAATCGCTTTTTAAGAACTTGTATTCAGGCAAAATAGAGGTGCCCAATTCTTTGCTTTGCTAAAATATTATTTAAATAATTATAAAATTTTTATTCAATAAATCATTATTTATTTATTTATTTTCATACTCACGTGAACAATTAAACTTTGTAAATTTTGAATATCGAAAACTTTAAGTTTGTTTACACGAAAACATGTATGATTTGGAGTATTTTTTAGCCAATTCTGAATTGAATTGAGCAGCTGAATTACCATTGTAATATAATTAAAACAGAATATTTAAAAAAAAATTTACATTTAAATTCACCACGCTCAAAACTGATTTCTAATCTAATACACAGATTTGAGATTAGGTAGATACTAATTCTAATGAGTAATGACACATTTTTCACAGTACAAAGTGTGCCTAAGAACTATTAAGTGTAAACAATAAATATAAATGACGCAAGTCGTAATACTTCACGACTGTCAAAGCTTTGATTGATTTTTTCACCTTTTTTATGGTATATAGCCTAAGCTATTTGCCAGTAATCCATAGATACTATATATATAATATATTCAATGCCTCCAAAACGAAGCATAGTATATTAAGATGTAATTTAATAAGTACCTACGTCGTATTAATAAGTTTTATTTGTTAACAACAACAACAACAAAATGCTTAATTATTGTATATTGTTTTAGTTAGAAATATAAGCGATAGTCTCGTGCGGCGTTAATTTAATTCTGGTGTGATAGAGTCTAGCTGTGCCACACGCTACAGCTTATGTTGTGGTTCATAAATAATTACATTAAGCAGCATCAGTGGTTTTCGCATGTACACAACAGCACTGACATACAAAAAAAGCACCACATGACAGTTTTTGGAACCATTATTATGTATACACATTATCTATGTAGTAAAATGTAAAATAAACATGGTTGGAAAATGGCAGCTATAGAGTTTCTTGCCGGTTTCTCTGTAGAAACTGCTTTCCGAACCGGTGGTAAATGTTAGAAACGTTCAAAGGTGCTTCTATAAGAAGTCTAATTTAATAAATAAATGTTTGGTTTTGAGTTTGAGTTTTACACGAAAGAATAACATACATATTTTTTATTACTCTATTGATGAGTTAATTTGGAAATAAAAAAGTTTGATCAATAATAATATCCACTTGCTTATCTTTACATTGAATGTAATACCTATCCTACCCCCCTTACTTTATTTAGTTTTGATAAAAGTTTTTTCAGAAAACACTTATTATGTAGGAGCTTACTTAAAATAAGTTAGACTTTATACGTACATTAAACTGTTTTCTATTTTTGTAACTGGCCATTTTCTCTCCGATACGTGGCATAGGCACGAATAACTTCCACGTTCGCCGCCATTTTGACACTCAGCGAATAGTAGTGACTTCATTCAATTGAAGATTTTTTCATTAAATAACGTTTAATAAGTGTGCAAAAATGTGAGTATAACGTTGATTTGTACTAATTAGTGTAATTTTGTTATATGTTGATAGATTAAATTCAAATTAACAAAATTAAAATCTCTGGGTGGTGACCGCAACTGAATACCAACAGCGATGTCGGCTAATCTTTGTTAATCAAAGCTTTATTTAACTACAGCAATTATTTAAAAAAAGTATGTGCAGAAAACTAATATAGATTAGTTAGACAATTTATTTCAACTGAGTCTTATATGTATTAAATGTTTTTATACGCCTTATTCTAGATTTGACTTGCCATGTCATTATCATTGATTATAGTAACGTTGTGTAGCTGATGAGTCAGAGTGAATGTCTTTTCTAATATTTCAAAAAATTATCTTTTCAGAATATATTTAAGTCAGCAAAATGGGGAATATGTTTGCAAATTTATTTAAGGGCCTATTTGGCAAAAAGGAAATGAGAATATTGATGGTTGGACTTGATGCAGCTGGTAAAACCACAATTCTATATAAACTCAAATTAGGAGAAATTGTTACAACTATTCCTACTATTGGTAAGTTTTTACTTTTAAATTTTATGAAACTAGTTATCAATTCTGCAATCTTATAAAACATGTGGCATACACTTTCATTTCATTTTCTTTTTTAAAGCTTTCTAGTGTTCAAAAGTTTTAAAAATATAAGTTAGTAATTTTATAGAACTTGTTTTTTTGTTTTTAATAAATGCTATGTTTCTTTATAAAATTGTGCATATTTTAAAAATGTAGGTCGAGAATAATTATTAATAAAGCTAGAATGGATGGCCTCAAAACCTATAAAGTTATGTCATAGTAGACAGAAAATACTGACCCAAGTATTGTTCTGCAGTATAGAGGTTGCACATTTCATTTTTGATTTAATAGATATGTTTATATGTTATAAGACTGGGAAGTTCCCAGAAAAAATTATGCATATGTAATTTCGTTTTAATCATAATTTTCTGACCCAAGTTCCAAAATTTACCATATTGTATATAAATGTAATAGAATTTGTATGAGTCAGCCATTATAAATAGTCATATAAGGTTGTAAATCTGTCATGTCAAAAGTTAATCAGATATAATTAATCTACAATGTAATAATAATAAACATACAGCTTAAAAGATTTTTAGAAATCATGTTTTTTGATTAAATTACAGTGTGTGAACATAGTCAAGTCATTAAAATTTATAAAATATGGCTTAAGTAATATTTAAAATGGGATAATTTCCATTTCCATAAAATTGAATTAAAACCATTTACTTACAAAGAAATGGAAATGTATATGGGTTATTGTTTTAATTTATTGTTTTTTTTTGTTTTTCAGGATTATAAGTGTACTATATATATACATATATATATATACACAAAGATTAATTTAGTTTACTTTGTTAATAATTCTATCAACCAACCAACATTCACACAAGCCAAGAAAAAATGCTGCATTCGTTTTGTAAATTATATATTATTACATTGTTTATATTAATTGTTTACAGGCTTTAATGTGGAGACAGTAGAATACAAAAACATCAGTTTCACTGTTTGGGATGTAGGTGGTCAGGACAAAATCAGGCCACTGTGGAGGCATTACTTCCAAAACACACAGGTTAGTGTAATTATATGCAAAATACAAATTAATTAAGTAGACAGGTGATTTTACATTGAGGATTGATCCATATGGCCTACTCCAAGAGTTACCAATTGATCAACATAAAAGAGGGAAATTGCAGTCATAGTCTAGAAGTCAAAGTTTCACTGCAAGACTACAGGACCTACTTCAGCGAGTTTGTGTAGAGAAGTCTAGTATGCGGTAGTAATGTAATGATTTACTCTAAGTGTCAAAACACACAGACTAATGGACTACAATCTTCTAGGCACATACAAAACTGCTCAATTGTAACTGCTTTGGGTAATGCAGCCATCAGTCACCAGTTCTAACTGCTCAAGCTAGCCTTTAAGTTTATCAACTATTAGCTGCACCCCGCGGTTTCACCCGCGTAAGTCCGTATTCCATAGGAATATTGGGATAAAGAGTTGCCTATATGTTATTCGAGTTGTCCAGCTTTCTATGTACCAAATTTCATTGCAATCAATTCAGTAGTTTTTAGGTGAAAGAGCAACAAACACACACACATCCTTACAAACTTTCGCTTTTATAATATTAGTAGGATAAAATTTAAACAGTTTTATATTCATGCTAACACTATTGTTTGAGAAATTTTCAAGGTTGAAATGTAATTGAAAGTGTGCATCTTCCACGCAACATGTAGAAAGGATGAACATTTGTTTAAATTTCCAGGGTCTCATCTTTGTAGTAGACAGTAATGACCGAGAACGTATCGGCGAAGCGCGCGAGGAGCTAATGCGAATGTTAAGTGAAGACGAGCTCCGAGATGCAGTGCTCTTGATCTTTGCAAACAAACAGGTGAGAACATTTTAGTTTGAATTATTAGTGGAAAAAAAGTAATTTGGTCGTATGGTTGTATTTAAACTACTATCAATATTTTACAATTTAAAAAAATGTACATATATGTACTTGTTCAATTGGATATTCAAAAGGAGAAAAAAAAAAATTTTTGCTAATATTATAACATCTAATTATAGAGGGATTTAGATTTACAATTGGAATTGAAAAATTGGTAATTTAACAAATAATATTACTTTTTTTTCACATTTGACAGTACAATTATGGAAAATTTAAATATTTCCTCTTGATGTAAAAAATAAAGCATTGTTTTTTTTCATAATATATGGTTAAAATAATGTGTAAGTCTGTGAACTTTTGTTTTTGTTCACTTTGCTTTTAAATTGCTTGCTTATCCTTTTGGTATGTTCATTTCTCAATATGTTTATATTTTTTACTTTCATTATGTGTGATCTCATTAATTCTTGCACTTTTATTACATTGTCCTATTTTGTACATATGATTAATGCCAATGTTTTTATTCACTAGCATAGTGAGCAGGAAATTGTGTGATGTCATAAAGATTTACAAGTTTAGTGATAACTAATGTGACATACATTATTATTATTATGCTTTAAGTCTATATGATAATATTTTTTTTTTACATCTTTTTGCATTAAAAATTTAACATAGTTTTATTTTTATTGCATAAATGTTTTTCTTTTCACTGTAAATATATATAAGTTTAATATTATTATAAAATAATACCAGAAGTACTCTAACATTACACACAAACAAATATACAATTATATTTAACATCTATTTTCCTTTAAATGTACTTTGAGGGTAAGTAGGTGATCTTATTTCTGTGCCTTGCTATGTGAAGATTTGCATTATTCTATTGGAATCTCTTTGATTCTCTTAAATGTTTCTATTACTATCTCTCTATTACTCTCTCAATGTTTATATTACTATAGTAGCTTCTTGCAAGTGGCTTCGCCTGCGTAGTCAAAAATATAGTTCCCTACCACAAGATAACCTCCCTTTCTTGTGTCTCATTCAATCTCTGTACTAAATAAAATCCAAATCAGTTCAGTTGTTTTGGCATGAAGAACAGACAAATAGACAGAGTTACTTTCGTATTTATAATATCAATGGGAAATAGTGATATGTTTATTTTTGTCCTTGGTAAATTATACACACAGGACTCTTATTGAAAAAATTATATCATTATTATTAATTCTATGACTTAACATTATATTTTGGTTCAATTTTGTAGAAATGTGTATACAGTAGCATATTTATCTAAAATAAATATGTGCTTTGCTGAGTTTGGAGCATATTGTCGTTTCGTGATTGTATTAACACAATCTAATTCGTTGCCGCGCGACAGGACCTGCCGAACGCCATGAACGCGGCGGAGATCACGGACAAGCTGGGGCTGCACTCGCTGCGCAACCGCAACTGGTACATCCAGGCGACCTGCGCCACGTCCGGCGACGGCCTGTACGAGGGCCTGGACTGGCTCTCCAACCAGCTGAAGAACGCCAACCGCTAACGTGCGCACGCACCCTTATCTGATCACTGAGAGACTATGGTTTAAGATATGTTCACTTTATTTGCTATAAATACAACGTATTATGTGCGGAATCAATGTAACGCCGCGTCACCCGGCGACCGAGCTCGCACCGCCCCGCGACTCGCCGTACCCACGTCTCGTTCCGGTGCGCTGTCTGTTCGATCTCTGATGACGCTGAACAAATAGATTGTAAAGCGACATTTTTTTTTCTTTTCATCCGTAACGAAGGTGTACATTAATTACGCATTGTGATGTGGATAGGTATTTAACTGACTCGTGATAATGTGGATCACAGCATAACATGTTTTATAAGTATACTATAATGTGGAATAAGTTGTCGTAATAAAGTATTTAAAGTTAATTGAAATCTATGATTTTGATTTATTAGCGTTAGTGCATAAGGTAGGTTGGAGACCCGAGACAGACATCTATATCGAGTGCCACGAGAGCTATATTCGCTTGTCCGCAGCTTACCCGACTTGGGGCGACATGTGTCATGTTCTAGCATCCGCCTTCGACCTATTCACATCGCTTTGTGACTATTTAGATTAATATTCTCCAGTTTGATTGTACGGTGATATAAAACACCAGTTTTGTGCATATTCCAATTATTATTTGATCGACGTATTGTATGATGATAGTTTATTTTTTATGGAAGTTAACTAGGTAGATTAAGCTGTTATGTAATTTACATTCGAAACCTGTTTGGCGATCTTCGTTATCGAATCGATCGCCCTCGCGGACCGCATTTATAGTTGACTTCTCATGACGAACCGATTATAATATTTAATTTAGGTGTATTATGTATTAGACGATCACAGTGTCATTTGGAGAAGTGTTTCTGTGTACAGGGAAGCAGTGCTCAGAATTCTCAATGGTACTTTGCTCTTACACAATTAATTATAACTTAGCATTTTTATAATAATTTAGAAGAGATTGTTAAAACACAATTCAAGGATATAATTATGAGGCAAGTGTGGTAAAGAGATTTCTTTTTATTTTTATGGATATCAAAAGGTTTACTGAAAGCAAAATGTGACATTCCGGTTTGTCTTAACGCTGTATTATGGAATAAAATATCCTCACCAAATTTCGTTTTTCTAAATCTCCTTATTTTTAAATTTAATTCAGGATTTTTTATAATCTTGAGATACTAATGATAATATATAGAGTATATGCAGTAAGAGCAAGTTTTATTACACTGCAAAATATAATGTTTTCTAATAAATTAATTTATACTAAAACTGAAAGGACAACATCTAAGAGTCATTTTAATAAAATCAATTATGAATACACAAATAGGTACTGATAGTAGTACTATCTTGATATTAATATGTATCGAAAATCCAAATAAACATTCTACTACAAAACTATATATATATGCTATAAATTGAGAATCTTGAAATAATATAGATTGTAGGAATTTCAGCAGTGACCGAGTGGATGTGTGTGTGATGCCTACACATGTAATAATATTTGTTCTTAATCATTCCATATACCTGCAGTCAATTATACGTAAGTATTAAGAAAGAGATTTTTGTATTTTGTGATTAACTGGCTGTATATGAGCAAAAGCGTCTACTTTTATAGCTTATGGGTTATTCTGGTACATAAGGTATGCCGAGTATCATCAAAATCCGTTCAGTGGTATTCGCGTGCAGAAGTACATATAATATATCCATACATTCTAAACAACTTTCATGTTTTAAATGTTAGTATGATGTAGAGAAAGTGCAAAACCTCTAATTGGTTAAGGTATTACAATTCACTATTATGAAATAAAAAAAAAACTAAATATGTTGGTTTGGCAGGACAAAATGACTGGCAATATGAATTTTATTTATTTAATTATATTTCAAGAAAATGGAAAATAATATTGTGACCCAAGTTACATAGCCCGAGATTGTTCTTACCAGTATAGTGAGATAACACAAATTTTTTGCTTTCATTATTTGACAAAGGTCTCACCGTCGTAGGTTCTTAGACCATAATATATATAAGTGATAATTTGAAATTTAAGTTAAGCAATTCTTAGGTTCCTGAAGGAAAAAAAATTCTTCAATCAAAAGTGCCCTTTAGGATTATTAATTTCAGTAATCATGCTTCATAGACTTGTCAGGAAATCTTAGTTGGCAGTTATAAAAGAATGGTCCACAACTTGCGACCGCATTCCACTCCACTCATACGGCAAGGAAAGGATCGGTCAGGTCGGTCATCGGATGTTACGTGTTCGCCACCGCCCTAGCATGAGCACGAGATTGGTATGTATGTGGTAGTCGAGCATGCTTTGGCACGAATTGGGTCAGATCGCACCGGGAAAGACCACGCACTGAAGACCGGCAAAAGGGGGAGCCGGAGGCCTATATCCTTTTCCTTACCTTCCCAGTCCTTTCCTTTACCCATCTCGACAATCCTTTCTTAAACCCTTACCAATTTAAAGTTTTTAATTATCCATTTGTAGAGGCGTAAGGTCTGCAATGAATCTTATGCCTCTCCAAATGTTCATGAGCGGAGGTAGCGCTTACCATCAGGCGTCCCACCAGCTCTGTGCGTGTTTGCCGACTGACAAAAAAAAAAGAAAAATTGGTGGTATTGTAATACAATTTATTATAGTTTATTTGTGAACTACTAGCTGCGCCCCGCGGTTTCACTCGCCATATGTTATTCCAGTTGTTCATCTGTCCACGTACCAAATTTGATTGCAATCGTTTCAGCAGTTTTTGCGTGAAAGAGCAACAAACATACATACATTCTTACAAACTTTCGCATTTATAGCATTAGTAGGACAGAAATGATATAGACCTTTTCTAAACTTTAGCTCTAAACGACGTTTCTAAGAACTACTTAAGGTCTGATATCGCATATAATACACCTATATGTTTAAGTTTTGGGAATATGCAGGGTAAGTAAAACCAGAAAGTCCAGCGAACTTTAAACATTTGTAAATTTTGTAATGTTTGAAAGTGCTTTACAATAAACGAAAATTTAAGGACTTCGTTCTACATGAAGAGTCCGTTTAGTTTGTGGTAGTAGGGAAGTCCAAGAGGGGATTTTGGGATTTACTAGAGCGCATCAGATTATTATAGGGGAAGGTATCTTACCTATGAAGTACCTCCAGAAAGTATGATGGGTGCGCTCACAGGAGCCGTAGGAAATGAAAAAATATCCATAATTCTCTAAGCTTGGGCTCAAACTGTCTGAAATCAAAATTGACATTATATGTATATACTATACACAAGTATAGGTACTAATTTATGGCTTCGATAAGCCGATTTTGAACAGAACATGAGAGTATAAGAATTGTCGTCCATAAAAACTAAGCAAAATATTACAAAACTACGAAACGTGATCTGGGAGAGGCAAAGTCAACATAGGTATTACATTGTTTGCACAGATTATATAATACTATTATCTACGTGTATTTGATGAAGTATTGTGTTGTACCTAATATATAATATAATAATATTATATATATCTAATAATATTCTTAAATAAATAAAATAATTTCTTAGCCATTCATTTATATCCTTCTACCTACCGGTTAATTAAAGTCTTTGAAATAATTTGCATTGTAATATGACTGTATCTTCTGTATAGTATCAACATTGCAAAATACTTCAACTAGTAGGTTACTTGAAATGTATTATTTTTTATGATATGTAAACTTAAACTGTCGTTATATTTATAAAGCCATACTTATAATTAGTAATAAAAAAGACAATTATGCATATTAAAATATGCATGTATAATGTTTCTAGTCGAATGTTTTATTTTAGTCATATTTAAATGTATAAGGTAATGTTATTAACTTTAGTGGACAAAGGGTAAGGAAATGAAAAATGGAGGGAATAAAGGAAATTACTGAGAAACGTACGGAGAGTTAAAGATAGGAATTTGTTATGTTTACTTCTATACCAATTAATTAAAACTGAAAGTATATTTAATTTTTTGTCTAAACGCGCGAATATCAGGAACTCCAGGACCAATTTCAAATGTTCTTAACCGTTGGATATGTACTTGATCCCTGAGTGCTATTTATTCAATTAGACTTCTTAAAGAAATACTTTGAAATCGTCATTACACATTTTTAACATTTACCACCGATTCGGAAAGTTTCTACAGAGAAGAGCCGACAAGAAACTCTGTAGTTGCTCTTTTCCAATCATGTCAGTTTAACATTTTAATACATAGGCAATACGTATACATAATAATGGTTCCAAATAACCCATGTGCCATAGGCGGATCATCAGTAGTAACTTATAAAACATAGTAGTAGATATTTTTTCACAGACTGAAGTATATTTAATATCACGGACCTTTTTTTCCTGAAACTAATACGGGTAAAACCAAGGATCACAACTTCTATTCTAGAATTAAGCAAATGAAATACTCACATTTCATAATTTTAGTACCGAAAAAAGATATGGACGTAGGTCCAGAGATTTGTGGCTATCTAATATTTAAATAAATAATTAATTCATGTCGCAGCTCATACAAGTGCGAAATTTTTTGCCCGGTTTAAAAATGCATCATTCTACGAGTAGGTTATCATATTTTAGTATTAACTAAGCAGTTAATGGTACAGGAGCATATATTTTACCACTTAATACTTATACTAATTATATTTGTACCATTAACTGTTTCTATGGTTCCCATTTCTCGAATCGCTTGAACTTAAGAAAATAATTTATGTAATATTGTTACATAATCCTTTAATCCAAAAATATTCGAATGTTAAAGGTAATTTTTGGAAAAAAAAGAAGTAATAAATAATGATACCAAATTTTTACCAACGTGTTTATGAAAGGATGCAATCGGATTAGGTATATGCACATGGACAAAAGGGCACCTACCTATAATGGCTTTTCAAAAGATCTTAGCATCGATAGCACAAATTAAGTACGGTTGAACACAATTATTTATAAGTTGGGGAATGTATGTCTATTATTTTTGGTTAATTTAATAGCTATTTAGTAAACAAAATAATCTACATATAATATTACCAAAACATGGCTCATATTCATAGTTGCCATAAACTTAAAAATATTGTTGCCGTCTACAAATTAAATTCATAAAAAAAAATTAACAACTACACGAATTTGACATTCAGATAATATATTTAATTGATCTACAATACCAACGGCTTCAAGATGTATTTCAATGGCTAGGTTTACAATTTGTGGCGATTGCTTATTTTAATAACATAAAAACGCAGGATTTTTTTTTATCATACGGAACTAGTACCTCTACAATACTCTGTATTTTTACCTTAGGTAACTAGACGGATAAATAATAGATCATGGTTCATTAGATTTTTACAAAAATAATCAACATAAAACATCATCTATCGATTTCGGTTTAACTTTTACAAGATGTTCTATTTCAATTTACATCACACACGCTCGATAAATCAATCATCGCATAATTTCAATTTCGTCGAACAGTAAACGCGCACTATACCTAAAGCGATAAATTCGTGTAAAATATGTGGTAGGTATCCTACGTGTAGAGATAATATATCAACCATCTGAATATCGACTGCCAACAATTTCCAAGAGCATACATCATCTCCGAGTATGTACAAAATTAAATTAGTGGATCGAAACAACAGAGGTATAATTTCTGTGAGATTAATAAGTATCGAGGCAGGATAGCGCCATCGTGTCGCGAGCAAGTGCCAGGGTAATATTTCTTATGCTGGGAACACTATATCATTTGAAGATAGGGTTGTTGAAATTAATTTTAGAAGACTAGGAGCGAAACAAAAAGGACCGAAGATGGATAACTGCAAGTTCGCAGTCATGATGTATAACGATTGTTTTGGTGTGGTCGTTTATAAAGTATTGCTCCAATAATAGCTCTATTTGATGCTGCACCTGATAATTTAATAATCAAAATTCCAAGTAATCAACCATTACTATGCAAATCGAAAGAAATGTATACAATATAAATAGATTATTTTAAAGATTATTAGGTGTGACAATGATGAAAAAAAATAACGCAAATATTTTTTTTTACCTTTGATTTAAATCTATAAATAAATCCATTGGTAAACTTTATTTAGTTTTTTCCGAGAAATGATGTGAAATGCATAGAAATATAACTTTCAAAAGTGTATGAGAAAATACAGATAAAATACTCGTAAATTAATGATATTGTAAATTAGATAGATTTACGTGGTTACACTGTGTTGCCGTTTAATTACTTGTAGTCAAAATCTTTAAATTTTACGGATAAGCTGAGAGTTAGACGAGTAATTTTCACTGAACTAGTATTTTTTTTTAATTATAACTTATAACTTATGTTTAATGTGTTTATTTATTTTTTTGGTCTTCGAAAAGGTAGTTTCTCAGATTTTTACGTTTTTAATGGTGAGTAAGTAGTAAGTACAACGAAAAAAGAATACTTACTTAACTATATTTAATTTTAATAAGAAAAAGTTATAAGAAATATAAGAATAGTATTTGTGTGACGTAACCTAAATTCAAGGACGTTTAAGCACAGTGCTATGGTGCTTATTTTATCTACGTAACATTGATAAAATGTACGTAAATTCATAACTTTTCATCTTTATAATATTAACTATATCGCCTTGGAATAATGTCACCTATACTTTCTAGGATATATGTTTCTACCATATAATCTCATAAAAATAAATTGTTATATTTTAATTTATGATTTCACATAATTGGAATAGATTGCACGATATTGAAATATAATAAAGTGTATAAACGAGCCACTATAGTAGAGGTAATATGCAAATTGCAATAGTGCATGTGTAATTGACAATGGCGGAGGTGCAACTGGCGTGATTACGGTGGGGGCGGGCGGATGGTGCTATGCAGTTTTCCCCGCCCGCACCGTGGGCCGCGTTTTCCGAGAGGGGCCGGCCCCCGCGCCGGGAAAACGCTCTCTACTCGCCTCAGTCTGGCTCGGTCGTCGCATTACTACGACGCGTGCGAGCGCGCTACACTCGTCACTCGCGCCTCTGCTATACGACTCGCTTCTCGCGGCGAAAATAGTGAGCTCGGGCCGGGTCCTGCTACCCCGGTACGAGGACCAGTGGTAGGTGCCAGGATGGTGCCCGCTCTGGTGCTGATGCTGCTCGCGCTGGCCCCGCTCGGGCCGGCCGCGGCACGACGACACGCTCCTGACCTGCGGGAAGATGAGCCCGCACGTCGTACTACTAGACCTGCTGGTAAGCTCTACACAAGCCCTATTAACATCCATTCAAAACAAACAGACATTTTACTAACCTAAAGCGACTGCAGTGGCTTTAACTACATAATCAATCAAATCACATGCGATGCAAATATAGAAATTCTCGAAGTATACATAGATCGTGAGTCGCTGGCTGTGTCGAGGCACCAAACTACATAATACACGTATCGTTATCATAATATCGATATCGTGTTGGTGCGATAGGATAATAAAAACAATACCACGTGAGAGCCATGATCGGCTCTACTCCCTGAAACGAACTCACTGAAATGTCAAGTGATCTATTTTAGTTCCAAATACCGTTATGATACAATCTTTATCGGGCAAAGACATTTCAGCAGATATGTCACTCAAAACTAAAATAAACATAATATCAATGCCTAAATTTTTGAACTTGGAATGTTTTTTCCATTTGGTAAAATGCTTGTATGAAGAATTTTTTCCCAGGGGATAATTTTAATATGTAAGTAAATAATGTATCTGAATGAGCTAATTTAATTTTCTGAGTGAAAAGTGCTTTATACACAATATAAATATTACTCAGTTGTCGCTTTAACTGACCCTGTCTTATGAACCCCTTAATAATGCATTTAAATAAAATTTTAGTTATTTTATCAATAAAAACGATAAAAGTAACACTTTTCTGGGGACGTTTTGTAATATTTTATTCTATCAGTTACACAAAAACATTAATAAGTACCATTTTTTAATTGCGCATCTGAAAAACTTTTTAAACTTAATATATTTTAATATGATTGCCAAGATAAATACGTGCGACGCTCTCTTCAAAGAACTTTTTACAAAACGTTATATTTACTTATTCTGATGTCTGTTGAGACAATATTATTCTCAAAAAATAATATTATATTTACGTTTATTATCCCCGAAACGATATCTTTGTTAAAAGGGGAATAATAATATTATCTTTTTTCTCTATACCATATTTAATACAGGCAATGATATTGTTTATTTAAATAAGAAGGAAAATAATAAAAACTTTTCAAAAAGCTATACTGTTTTGTACATTATATCTATACGCAGAAATACGATATTTTATTTCGTAATATCAGAGTTAGTGTGATAGTGGGATATCATACGATTTTGCAATCTTATCGTGTGAATATTGTGTGATTACTGATTACGACAAAAAACGTAAATGTATTGCAAAAGATTTTCGTACTTTCAGTGCCTTTAACTTTTAAATCTTGATAATCAATATCTTATCACCATTGTATAACATGATACAATCTGAGATTTAAGTCATTGCCAGAAGTGTATTATGGGCGTAAAAATCGAATTAACTGTTTCTGGTTTATTGAGGATGTTTTTTTTAAACAATTTATTTTTGAATCATTTTGTTCATCGACAGAATAGTAGTACAAAAATACTTTTGATCTTTCTGTTCGTGAGTAATAATGATAATTAATATATAAAATAAATTGCATACACGATATCAACGCAGAAATAAATTTTATTTTAGAATGCGTTTTTATTTTGAAATGTACAATACAATTCAAAATTACTTTGCGAATATGACGAGAGTTTTTTTAATTATCAGTTCTTATCTGATTTAACTTATTGCTATGTATGTGTTTAACAACGCCGGTAGAGTTTTAAAGCGTGCAAGTACAACTACCTATCTACCTAAAACCTTCGTTAAAAAGGCGTTCCTATTTATTCTTCAAACTTTTAATTCAGACTAAGTTGTGCCATTATTTTTCAATATAGTAATAGTCAACATTTAATAAATTACATTAGATCCAAACAAAAATTTATACTATAATTAAAATAAATATTCGGCAGTTTTTTATTTTATTAATAATTTCTTAAATTATAAATACAACCTTCATGAAAGTGAAAGAATTTGTAAAATATTCAAGTCAAATATTTATTAAATATCAATGCGACCGTTACGTGTTTTACCTTGGAATTCGCATGAATGTAAGTTGGTGTTACATTAAATGACAGTGTATTAAAATTAAAAAACGTGACCTTGTCCACAAGGAGGATTGTGTTGTGACAATATTTCTTAATAGATGCGAAGGACGGCCGGCGGAGCGGCCGGCGACTAGCGATAGGTATAAGTGAGTCACTTTCCCGACAACTTTCATTCATTTTCCGGATCAGATTAATGTCAGGAATGTTTGCCAAAATATCTTAACGAGCGTGCCAAAATTTGTATTACCGAGAAGAGAAAAAAGCTGTCATCGTCGTCTAGACGGCCCATCGAGACGTGACGTGACAAGGAGACTTACCTGACGCTCTGTTTGTATAATAATTTTGAATGCGTTTTTAACGCTAGGAAAAGTTATATTTCCATGAGCGTTTGCGTAATCGTCACAACGTAATATTATTTGTGTAAATTAAGCGGAGGACGCCAAATTTATTTTAAAACACGGATATGCGTAAAGTTAGGCGTAGATAATCATCATATCTGCACTAATATTGTAAAGCTGAAGAGTTTGTTTGTTTGTTTGGTGGGTGCTTAACTTAGGAACGAATGGTTCTTATTAAAAAATTATTTGTATTGGAGCGTGTTAGATTGTCCATTTATCGAGGAAAGCTAAGAGTCAAATTTAAAAAAAATTACGTTATGATTAATAAGAACTGATATACAATATCTTGCAAATGCGGAATAAAATTGTCTTTGAGAGCTTCCGTTGCGTGTGCTATATGAATTAGTTCTAATTAATAGTTTTTCCTCAAAATCATGTATAATATGTTTAAATCTTCTCCCGTCCTACATATATAGCCTTGCTCAATGTATGGTCTATCTAACACTGAAATAAATTTTCAAATCGGAAAAGCTGTTCCTGAGATTAGCGCGTTCAAAGAAACAAACAAATGAATTCTTCAGCTTTATAATATTAGTATAGATTTGTTTAAATCAACGGTGTAAAACCGTATATATAAAATATGTATTAAAATGGATTGATGTGAAATTGAAACTGTATGATTTTTTTTTAACAGGTCATACATTTTTATTTTATATAATTTTTCAAGTATTTTGCAATCATTTTCTAGCAGATCGCGATTTGCGATTTTTATAAGTCAATTGCTAAATATCAGGTATTGTGATGAGAGGTTATGGACGTAAAGTTTTTAATAAACGAATCTTATTCTTTACGTAGCTATAATAATGTTATATGTAGGAAATGTGCATATGATGAGAAATTTTGAAAGAATATAAAAAAAACCATTTATGAAGCATTTCAATGCTTTAAAACTAAAAATTAAATTGTGCATATGATTATCTCCATAAGAGTAAAAACCGTTTATAAATGAATATGTTCCTAATTGTTGTAAAACGTTGAGTCATGAATTATTTTTGGTTGAATTATTGATGTTTATATGATGATCTTGTAACCCGCAGTCGGCTGTGTTGCTAATAATATGTTAATTATTACTGTCACAGATATCGGTTTAACAAATTACATACTTATCTGTCCATTTTGTTTTTTTATACGCTGACACTTCGAACTTTTAATGAATGAAATCAATAGTTTACCATTAGGTACGATTGTCTTGTAGCAAAGAGAAACCGCAGTAACCGCATGAAAATCTATCGTCTAGTGTTAATTACTTGCTCGGGATTTATTAAATTGCATGAAATTTAAACAGAAGCAGTTTTAAACTAAAATTATCAGTCATCTTTTCTCTCATGTTGATTATATCTGAACAATGAACATAAAGTGAATACGTGCAGATAAAACATTTAGCGAATATCGTTATAAATTTTTTGTAACACTGCACATTACGTTGTTACTACACGGGCTGTAAAGCACGTTAAAATTGCTTGTTCTTGTGATATTTTTAGTTTTTAACTTTAAATTGTGTTTTTGCTTGATGTTAATCATAAAATTATGACGGGTTAGTGTTTTAAAAATAAATTAGAAGTATTATTGATGCCCTGCATTCAGCCCCGGCTTCGCCCGTGCTACCTATATAGCCTTCCTCAATGTATGGGCTATCTAACACTAAAATAAATTTTCAAATCGGAAAAGCTGTTCTTGAGATAAGCGCGTTCAAAGAAACAAACAAACAAACTCTTCAGATTTATAATATTATTAATATTTAAATTAACGGTATAAAACCGTATATCTATTACTTTTCAAAAGTTATAGTCAACTTATTTTCTAGCAACAATTACTAACAAATATGGTATTCACAAACATAAAGTAATGATGGCTGATTTCTATAATGATAATAGACGTGTGGAATGTGTCACTACATAATAAAATACATAACCTCACATGTATACGTATAATTGAGTACAAGAATAATTCTAATTTGTGGAATATTTATGCGTTTTATTATACAAGATTGTTTGTGTTGTGTGACCGCGCATCGTGCAAGGAATGAAAATGCGCTGTTCTTCAGATTATTGCGCGACATTGTATATCGTAAGTAATTGTAATACTCGTGGGTAACCGTTCACTTACATATATTTGTTTATATTATTTTAACACTATTGTCTACTCCATTAAACACGCCGACCATGCTCGATGAATCTCGTTATTTTAAACCATGCTATGATATTTTGTCATATAATGATAAAAGTAAAATTATCGATTAGTTAGACTTATCACTTCAACAATAATGTTATTAGGTTAGGGCCATAATAATATGTACCTACGGTTGTAAAATAATATCATAAAGCGCTTTATTTTATTCATATTATCATTGATCTGTCCATAAGATATAAAAATAAATAATTGATAAGCTTCTGATTATCGCATACATCATATCTAGATGACTTATTGGTTTCATTTTTCTCAAAGTAAACATATAAATATGAAGATAACATTTGCAACGAAACATCACACGAGTCCCATTATGCTTCACAAAACAATGAAGTTTAAACAAGCGGCTAATTGAGGAAGTTAATTCGTAAGTGCGGTTAAAAATGATACAATCGTTGCATAGCGTCAAATGCATATCGTAAATCGTGAGTGTTGCGTTATGCCGGCGAAATGTAGCAGGACACTTATGTCCAATTCAGTCGTTGGTTCATTGCCCTGTTCGTAACAAACGATGCGGCGTGTGACGTCACGTCATGTGCAATGCACTCAAATTGCAACGAGATGAGTGTGAAGTACACCAGTCGCGTGTTATCAAGGACGCTTCTTGAGATGCGACGTCTTTCAGTGTTAGTCATAGATCAGTATTGGCGCCACAGGACGGCGTTCATATACTACTAATGTTCGGGTTGTAACTAGAAATAAGGTGGTCTTTGTACTTTATCTTGTATAAGAAGTTCTAAAAGCGCTCGACTGTGTGATTTGTTTCTTATACAGACGTATGCTTATGATAATTGCTGCGATCAATAAGATATTTTTTTCTTGATAAATCACCATTAAATTGATTTATAGATTTCCATTTAATTAGTGTATGTTATCTAAACATGAAATGATTCTGCGTAAAAACTAAGCATAGAAAATATATAATCATTGCTTGGCAAACTATTACCAGTAGTAAAGGCAATTATTCGTCGACTGGCAGTTTGTTTACTTTAATAATTAAGAAGTTGAGTCTTCGAATCGTTTTTTACTAATGGTTGTTTCTAATATTTAATTAAACGTGCCTTATTATCAGAGTGCTAATTGAAATGACCACTGCCGTATGTTCTCACTAAATATTAGTGCAGTCAATTACCGCCCAACAACTCGCTTCCATGAAATTAATCGAGGTCAAAGAATTTGAGTGCATACATCTCAATTAAAGTGGACGCTTGTTACATATGAATAAGCAACGTTCTAAAACGTATTCACTTTGTTAAACACACTAACAATAGGTTTTTTATTCATGTCGATTCGGTTCGTTTGATTCTGTGTTATTCGTAATCGCTTCGCGCCCATCGTATTCGGACAATAGGCATTAATTTTGAAAAACGCGAGATAGGAATGTCGTCGGCGCAGATTCGAGCAGGTAGAATTTTTAGCGCCTTTATGATCAGATCCTGGCGTGTCATAAGCCACCCACGGGTTCTAATTAAGCCGGTAGCCAACAAAGGCGCCGGGCTGACCATAACGCTGTCGGATTATGCGGCGCGAGAGACGGGTCGTCGGCCTTAGGTGCCCTCGCGTGCTACAATTGCATACAATACGCCCCCGCGCGACCCGACAAACCAAAAAGTTAGAAATGTGTGGCACGTCGAGATGCTTCACCCGCGATACCATCTCGCCCATCTTCTAATCCCCAGACGCACCTAAAGCCTTATCGAATCGAACGTTTTGTAACCAGAGATTCGGAGTACATCCGGCCGCTGAGATGCAGGCGCCTGATTTTAATTAGATGTGTAAAGTTGCGGTGAATTATTGCGCTCCTTAAAGAATTTTGTCGCCTCGATGTATACCGAGAATCGGTAATGTGGCCCAAAAGATCGAATTTATTTTATGGAATATTTCGGCTCCGCACTGATGTTCGGGAACGTTAAAGTAGTTCGGTTGATTATTATCTTTATCTGAGATTTGAATCCGTGATAAGGCAGTTTTGTGCGGGTCGCGAGTGAGTTACGGAGTGCCACCTACGTGCCGCTCGGTCGCCGGCTCGTTATGAACTTGAATTAAATGAATGACGCATGTATGAATGGAGAGGCAATGAATGTGAGTCGGAAGCGCGAACGGTGTTTCAGCACGCTAGCCCATCGGCCGGCACACGTGCATCCGCCCTGCTAACGCGATACGCTCACACCGCGACCCTACACAACAACACATGCTACCAACTAAACACTATGAAATATTATATATTAGCATGACTGCCTCGAATATTCAACACATGAGTATAAAAAGTATACGTAAACAAATGTTGTTATAACAAATGAAAAGCGAAAATTACCTACTGACTACCGCGTAATAAAATGTCAAGTATTATAAATTGTGATTAAGCGTTTTCGATTTCAATGTGCTTATAAAATGCATCGCAATATTTATAACAATAAAAAATAATGACCACAGTCATAAAATTATATGTTATTGTGAAGTTTATCATTGTTATGAAATAACGCTAAAGAAAATGCGGTTCTCATGGTAAAAGGACACCTTGATGCAGATTAATGGACTCAGTACGGCACATAAGTATGTGTTGTCACAATGTCGTTCACCTGCATAGTTGAAAACTTTATGACAAATAACTTTAAAAGGGACACTTATGATAAGCGATCATAAGTCGTTTTGAAAGGTTCGTTTGCGTGGGCATGTTTAAATGCCCCATTACTATTTTAGCTTTTGTCTTACATCAATTATTTATTCATAGGATAGAGTCGCTTCGTTTTCCGTTCTTAATAATAAATTGACTGTTTATTACTTAAAGTTTTTATTATAATGTTGGAAATCATATGGTAACGCTATATTTCTATTAAATTTCTCCAGAAAATTACACTATTTCGAGATGGTGTTATTAATTTGTTTACTTATTTACAATATTGAAAACAAAACCGGTACTATTTCAATAAAAACAATATTCTGTTTTCGTTTACATCTTTCTAATTGATACTAGAAAGGGGAATGTTAATGTGCGATTTAAATTAACGTCTTAATTTACAAAAAAGCATTGCGCTAATATAAGCAAGCAATTGAGGAAATATTTTTTGCTAATTGGGGTTAATTATTCATAATTAATATTACACTATACATATTTTCATAATTAATATTGCCCTTTTCGTTTCTAATACTCTTTCCACTGCTTTTTGTTAATTGCAATAGAATGTACATTCATAAAAAATCAACTCATGTCTTCATCTGTGGTTATAATAATTATTGATAAAACGATCCATGCATTTTTGCTTTGATCATGATCTTTGCTTTATTTTTGTCTAGTTTTTGTTGGATAAATATCCAGCTTGCTATATAGGTAGGATATTTGACGAAATCAACTTGAACTTTCTTTGTTGGTGTCACCATCGACGCTTGATGTTGTACTTATATGATAATACTGAATTAACTCATCTAATTTAAGATGTCAGGGCAGTTGGAAGAATAAAACAACTAGAAAACTTATGAATCATTATATGAAAAGAGATTAATTGTATCTTGAGTTCACTCAAAACACTATATTTTACTTCTGAGAATAAACTATTTCATTATGCGACTATAGTGTTTAATTTAATCGATTAGTTTATCAATCATCATATATGTACCTGGGTTGGTAGAATGATCGGACCAATCAGTATCGATCTATGAGTAAATATTTATACAGTCATTTATTAAACAATTCAGATTATACTCGTAGTATACCATACATATATTATATTGTTGCAATAGTGGAAAACGGAGGGCAGGTATAAAAAAAGACAGTGCATTTTCAAATTTCGTTTCCGAATGTTTTGTTTGCAATGTAATTCGAACACATACTCAAACGTGTTATGAGTAAATTATGTAATAGCGAGGAAACTTAATAAAAATCATTTTATTATAGCCTAATAAATTTCTATTTTAAACCATTGACCTATATTTATACAGATAGATGAATTCAGACCGATACGTTGTGCATTATTATGCGATTGTATCGGCGTGCCTCGGTGTCAGGTGGCGGGCGGAACCGCGGGGCGGTGCGGTATTGTTTGCGATCATGCGTTTATGTTTACGTAATTAAAGCATGCTATTGCGTTAATGAATCATTTTCCGCTGGAATATTTTGCTCTACGTACCTTTTGGCGCACCGAATCGGTTTGTTTACGTGACACACATCAGATCTTTGAGTTAACATTTTTATTGATATGATTCTGTGATTGTAAACATCCTTACATCAGCGAAGTCTACAACTTTGAGGAAAATATGATAGCGTGCGAGTGTGGATACAAAAGGTAAACATAAAATAGTTTTAACTATAAGGGTTTCATTGGTGGTGTTTTTTTTTTGTATGAACGTTAACGTAGTTGAATGTAGTTTTACCATTAAAAGAAAAAAAAATTATAAATTTTTTGAATTGAAATAAATTGTTCTAGAACGGGGTTGATGTATTTTTAAATATTTTTGTTCTGGTTGAAAACGATGCCGCATGCTCATGTGTAGAATCATAGTATTTTGAATAAGTATCATTATTATATTATAAACAGGTGTGGATTGATAGTTGTTTACTGTAATATTGAATAAATAGTATTAAGTTATTATAATTACAATTCCTTTTAGCTATTGATTTAGCATAATTGATTATTATATAGAAGTTTCTATTCATGCAAAACATCATCTATTCTTAACATTAGTTGAGATATTTTTATAAAATAAAAATATTATAAATGCAAAGTTTATAGTATTGATTTACTCTCTCGTATAATGTTTCTTGATGTAAATGTGATCGTCCTGCTACACTGAACATCATGCTATGTTGTTACAGAACAATTCAATGCCATCTCTATTTTCATTGTGATATGTAGATACAAGAATTTTATTGATGACGCATGTTTAATTGCTGTATAAATGCATAGGTAAGTTATATTCAAAACGAATAATGATCATATTATTTGCCCGGGTTGAACCGGAATAAAAAAAAATATAGCCTACAAACTCATAGACAACGTGGCTATCTATTTAAAACAATTTTTAAAATCGATTCAGTAGATCCAGAGATTACGTCATAAACTTAAAAATTCACAAACTTTACATTTTTATAATTATGTGCAACGCTGCTAAGTGAATTATTACTTATAGATTTAAGTCTGGTTTTTGATAGACTTATCGATACTAATCTAATCGTTTTTCTGTAAAGAAAGTTGTCTAAAGAGTTTTTCTGTAAATATTTAATACTTTGTAGGCTTATCGAGTGATATAATTTTAAGTAGTTTTTATTAACATGGTCTACTTTTGGGATTTTTTAACCGTACTATACATTGTCTGATGTATATATATATACATATATGACCCCAAAAAATCCCTAATGGGTTATTAAATAAAGATATATTCAAATTTCCATACGAGTTACGACGTATATTTTATATTAATTCAATTAATAGTAAATAACTGATTTGCAATTACTAATGCCTTGTTATTTTCTTTTTATGTTGACAAAGATATAAAGAGCCAATTAGAAAAATAGATATCGTCAAGGCAAATATAGATAAAGATTAGCGATTTAATTGTACAATATTTGTATGCACTGCATTGGTGTCGATTATGTTTAATTTTCCCAACGTGTATTTGCAAAGTATTTCGAATTATTTGTGTTAGTAATCATCGGTATATGAAATAAAATACCTCTATACAAATATGGTGCCACTTATGATCCGGGTTCAATAAATATTTATCCATACCCAGATCGCGCCAAATGGTGCACTTACAATCACTCAGTGCGCTCCTTTTGGCGCCAAATGTCAATTTTCTAGAGATTACCCGCCGGCCAGCCTTAACAAACAGGCCTGTCGACTGTTCCGCAGAGAAATGTAGCGCCTACATCAATCAGCACTTAGGTCGATAATCGTTTGAAGAGAGAATGTTGATTCGCTTAACAAGTAATGGATCTGAGCACTCTTCTCAATCGCGCGCATAACGTGTTTATGAATAAACACTAGTGTTACTTTCAAACGCTTGTTTACCATTTGCAGCGTGCATTTTTGATCTTTAAAGATTTATTAAGTAAATATTGAGGTTTAATAACCCCTCCTTTTAACATGCTGATAAGTTATTGACATTTACGTAAACCTCTGGAGGCGTTGTAACTACAACTCATTCTTCTGTTTTGTTTATTGCTCATTGTTTTATTATTTGTGCTAATTCCTAACGGATATATTAAAATCTTATATTTTACTATACAGACATATTTTTATAATTATAATTTTTTTTGTCCGTATTGTAGAAATGTATATACATACATAAACACTTTAGTTAATCTCAAGTTGGTGAGACTGTCCGGTTGTACAGTTGCTCTCCGTAGATGGGCGACATCTCCTGTTTCTCTCAAGTCCACATTACCGTTCCGTAACTTAATATTATATCTATACTATGTTCTGCTAAACGTATTCACTATTTAAATCATAAATATTATTTATTCCGTGATTGTTCTATAGATATACTTGGAATATTTAAGAAAATAATACCATTTTCATTAGCTAGATATGCGTTGGATAATTCTTAACAATGTTCCAAGCTATTTGGAATTTCAAAAGAAACATGTGTTGCTGATACGTTAAGCTCTTAAAATTCGCCGTTTATCACCCCTTTGATTCCCCTTATAAAAATAAATACCGATCTATAATTAATAGAAATAGAATTGAGTCGCTTCTCTAAACATGTGTATCATAACAAGCATCAAAATAGATCCTTTGGCAGTAGTACGCACAAAAAGATATCGTGAGTAAGTATGTTGATATAAATGTTACAAAAACTATGTGTTTCGATGCGAACATCACTAAATCCTCGAGACCGCACACTGTCAAAATATTGTCAAAGTAAATTCCACGCGTCCAATATATTATAATGATTTTCCACTTGGCAATAATCCTAGCGATTTATTTCAATCTCAGTAGATATTAAACCGCATACCGCTTATATCTAGGCATCGCGTCATATACATTTGAGGATCGGTTGTTGAACCTCCTTTTATAACGCTGAGTTGGGGTGGCGGAGACTTTCAGTTTCAGAAATCGCGCTGGGTCGGCGGCGGGGTGTCTCAGTGCCGTCAGTGGGGTATATTTAGCGAAGATGGAATGTCACACACCCGACCGGAAGTGTCTCTCGATGACGGCACGTGCCCCGCCCCGCTGCAGCGTCCATGCAAGTCATTTGGCAAGGTCCTCTACGAGTCTACGCGTGTCCGGTCTGCCTGGGAACTGTCACGTCCACGTACTTCTTGACGTTATCGCTTGACGTCATCTCTCCCTTAATAGTTCAAGTGCAGATTACAATAATAGAAATTATTATTTATCAGAGATTTGTTTCGGAATCAGTTATTCTAATCGATACAATATGTTCTTGTTAGTGCATCGGTTGACCCTTTGACTATTATCAGATGATAATTAGAAGATGCTCCGCCCACGCGCCGCCCACGGGCTAGCGGTCATCGGTCAAGTTTCGCCTTCATTTATTGCTGACCAATTTACTTATTTGTATTTTGTATAAGTAAATGTCTATCGAGTGGGAGCCAATATCGTAAGATGTGTTGCGTCGCTTCGTTGTTATATTACTTGTTAGGCCATTATTTTATCGCAAATTTTCGTCGGTCGTGCGGTTTTACAATAATAAATTTAGTTGACTCGAAAAATTAATACATTTTTATTTTTACATTATTTTCACCACTATGAAGGTTAAAAATTAACCAACATTAGGTCACTTGTAAGAATCTAGGTTAACCTGCTATAAAGTCTTATCTTAAATTACCTTCGCATGAACACGTATATGAGTTATGATAGTGTATGCTCTTTTACGGACTTTTACGCACCAAATTCTTACATTATCTGATTATTGAAAAATATCCAGGAATATGTGAGGACGAGAATAATTGTGTGTCTTTATTCACAAATTTAAAGGCAATTATCCGACGTTAATTGGTTAAAACTGAATTGGTTATGTACCAATTACATAAGGTGACTTTGTACCACCCAAGCGGTGAAGGTGGCTCAATGAAACACATTACGAACTTCTTTTACCTTTTAATTTAGTTCTGAATATGCAATAAATATTGTTGCATTGGCTTTGTAAATGAAAGCGATGACATTTAATTAAAGTGCCTGTGACGTATTTACATGACAAATGAAGCTACACGGTTTACGTATTGTTATATGCAACATTGTTAACAATTATTATTATTCAGCTCTTGATAAGTTCAACCAATAATAAAACTATAATCTTACCATGTCAAAAGTTTAATTAATACAATTCAATAAAAGAGATTAAACACATCCTCTGGTGTAAATTGAATCTTTAATTACAAAAGCATGTTTGATTGGTTGATTCGCTCGCGTGGTGTTCATATAAATATAGGATATGTGTTTATCGAAAATACGATCTACCTCTTTGCAGTGGTTCATTCAAGACTAATCAGTCGTTTTGTGGTGAAAAATTCACAAATCTATATCCAACCTCACAAAGTCGCGTTTATAATATCGTTGAACTTCTTCGTGAAACTGACCTACTTGCTTGAATGAGCATTATGTCAAGGAAATATGCCAAATATAATGCAATGGAAGACAATATATCATTTACATGTAAGTCATTAAATATTTTACCGTAGTAGTCTAGAACTTTCCTTATTTTCATAGCATACTTGGAAAGTGAAGATGATATTTAATGTACGTTATTTGTTTTAAAATTAATAGAAACTCTCCTAAATACTATTGTATTTTGCATTGGTGAGAGGCGAAATCACCCGAGGCGGTGGCCGGGGTGTTTTTTATTTGCCGATATCGGTGATCGGCGCCTGCTCCATTAGTCATGTGACACTATCGACATGAGATCGGCCCTCTCGGCCCTCTTTTCATTCCATCGATGCCCGCGAGCCCAAACCGCGTTCGTATGCAAATTTACACGCTAACAGAACGACTGATGAATGATGTACAGCGCTCCTTTTAAGATCCCGCTCCCAACGATTTTTGCCACTACGTGAATATTCAACGATCGCGCAGATGACCGTAATGTCGTCGACCTAAATAAATATTTATAGATATTTATTTTATATCGCGCCGGATAATTTTTTCTGTATTTAATGACTTCATTGTTTGGACGCTTTATTCCGTCTGCTAGACTAATGTCGGCTGCCAAGATATCGCGAGTTCAACGTTTATTATTGCCTTTAAATATTCATCACCCTATATATTCTATTAAGTATATTTGCGTGTCATTTTAATACCATTCCTCGCGACTGTGTATTTTTCGCCTTTTAAACAAACTGGGCACTCTACAAGCAGAAATTATTTTGTAAACGAATTTAAGGTCGAGGTATTTTTGTAGAATTAAATAGTATTTGTATATGTTGCTGGCAGTATACATATAGAGAAGTCTGTGATTTGTTTAATCCAGAACAGATGTTGCGAAAACCGTAAAACGCAGTGCGCACTTGCGGTGCACGTATGTGAATTGAATTATTGGTCATATAATACCCTCAAAATTGAGTATGTTACGCAATATTGGAGTGTGTAACGTAGTGTGCAACAGGCACAGGAATAGTGAGCGTCGGTGGCTGTCGGGTCAATGCGCCGAGTTCTGAGTCAGCGCGCGACATACGTACTCTCTATCACATTATTACTTTCTTATAAGGTTGTCGCGTTTAAATAATGCATGTAATGTAACTGGTCGCAATTTGTGCTCTCATGAGGGCGCTAAACTGAGCCGCGGGGTCGAGCCGACCACGAAGCGGTTTCTAAATATGCATTATGCATTGCAAATAGTTTTGCTGACTGACTATGATTACTACCGCCTTAACCAGTCTTGCCTATAGCGGAATGGTAAAAAATATTTTAAATTACTGCAATATCTGATCTTATTGAAGCCCGCAATTAAATATGCAGATTTGTTATCGCTTTATGATACACTCAAGTGATTTTTTTTTATATTTTTATTTATCTCTACTATTTACTCCTTACTCTTTAATATTGAAGGATGCGTCATTATTCTAGTTTATCTTAGCTGACGCTAACAATTGTAATGGAAATTGTTAATTAAGGGGTTGTGTGGTAAAAAGAGCGTGAAGGCACGTAAGGAGTCGCACCTCATTCATATCGATTCCATCTTAAACAGGCGCGTCCATCGCATACTAAAACGGGGAGAGCTTTTATCTCTACACGCTACAATGAAACAAAAAGTCAACATCATTGTGAATAACTAATCACGCTGCTTTTGTATTATCAATGAGAATAGTGTTTGTTGAGAGTTGGTTGGAAACTGTAAATCGTTTAAACGTAGCGCCGTAATTTTTAAGCACGTCGACGAGACAAAATGAAATGTTTAAGAGCGACACGAGACCGACATTAAAGACATTATCGTATCGATCAGCGTCCTTAAAGCGGCTTGCAATTAGTGGTTGCTGTTAAACGACGCAAGTAGAGACCTCCCGCGCAGCTGCCTCGCACGGCGCCGCGGCCGCCTCCTCGTCTTTATGAAATTATCACTAAATTGAGACAAAGCTTCCATACTGACATGGTAATGATGCGATAATGTGCTAGCGCAATTATCCCTTTTTAGGTTGTACGTGGAAAGGTTAATTTATAATGTACTTTTCTCGTTTTTGCTTGGTTGCTAATGATTGAGCAATTTTTTAAATTTGAATGTACATTCATATCTTAACATTTCCTTCAATAAGAGCACGATTACGCAAACATATCAGTACCTATCAAAAGGTTATTGTACTGAATAGCAATCTATTTCTTAATTGCATTGTAATGGATATGTCATTAGCCCAGAATGTTTAAATACCAGTAGGTGCCGACCGTTGCATCGTCAGCGCGTGAATTCGCAAAGGCCCGGCTTTCCTTAAAAGGTTGTCACTTACGAGAAACCTTTCATAACACTTAATAAGATACAGGACGAGTGTAAAATTTCGTGATAGATCCATGAGAGTAGTCACGAGCCGCCCAGAGGCCGTGGGACAGGGGCATTTTATTTCCGCTGCGTTATATTTCGTCGGCGCGGATTAAACGGGTTGGCTTTAACGAGCTCTCATTGAGTTTAACATCATGGGCACGCGTTTTCGTCACACCTACACCTCAATGTATTTGTTTTAAAGATGCCGTATAATGCGGAGCCATTCAGATAATGCGATTGTGTGGCATTGTTTACGACCTTTTTTAATGTATATAAAAAAAGAAATGTCCATCATTGATAAACAAAATAATTAATATGGTATATCAAATTGGTTAGAGTTTGATCATGGATTAATTAATATTTAATTGAATTTTCTAACACTGTGTAAACACAATCTATTCGTTACATTAAATCGAAAATATAAACACTATTATC
This sequence comes from Zerene cesonia, assembly GCF_012273895.1. Lineage (NCBI taxonomy): Eukaryota > Metazoa > Arthropoda > Insecta > Lepidoptera > Pieridae > Zerene > Zerene cesonia. Next base: position 5,261,047 of record NC_052113.1, on the reverse strand, counting down.
ATTATCAATAAGACATTAAATATGTTTATTTTGCAATATTATAGTGTACATGTGTTTGTTTATAAATTTATTATCACATTTTATGCGAATACCCAGACATTTTACGAGGTATTTGGTATTAGAATGGAATGCGTGAAAACTAAAGTGTAGTAATTTAGTCTCTGCAAAACTACTCTGTTGATATACAACTGTTCGACACATTGTGAGTGTGTTTTATGTTTGTGTCAACATTTTTCAGGTGTGTCTACTGACACAGTTCATTTTTAAACCGGCGAGACAGAGGCGAGTCTATTTTTATAAGTGATAAAGTACCATCATAAATATTTTTTAAGCACCGTCGCGTTAAATACAGAAAGAAAGCAAATGAATTAGTGGTCAAAAATGTTAGACGTTAAAAACAACATTTTTAGACGTTAACTTAAATACTTTTTTTCTCAATTAATTGTAATTTTTCTGAATATATTCGTATAGGAGACGGCTGGTTGACGAGTAATTGTGCACCATAGCGGTGGAAAGATATCGATCCGACTCGAATCGCAGCTTTCCAAATAGGGAGCCCAAGTTCCCAAATAGGCAACAGTCGGACGGTTGTCGGCATCGCAGGCCGCAGCGCCACTATCGAGGACGCAACATTTTCCATTGTCTACACGTTTTTGCTCTCTGAAACCTATATTGAATCTTCATCGAGGACGTCCAGTGTTTATCTATAGACAGTGTCAGTGCACCGTTCATTTGTCGTCAAATTCGATGTAAACTCGTTTTAATTGTTACGTTTAGGCACTATTATATTCGATTAAGCAGAGAAGGTGTAACTGAGTGAAATTTATTCTCACATCTGTAACAAAATAAATCAAAAGTGCCAAGAATTCAATGGACTTATGTAGATTCTGTCAGAGGCGTGGAGGCTGTAAAAATTATGTGATATACGGCATTGACTAATCGCTCGTGAGTGAATACTATCACTTAGTGACCTCCAGTTACCCTCGTTGGCGTCTGTCGAGATAAATGGCATGTACTCGTACATAGTGTGTGCGGGGGCGCAGTCTGCCAATACGACCTCTCTCGTGGGACTCTGTTACACCCACTGTAACCGCATTTACTAATATTTCAAGAGATTTAACTGTACGTTTATCTGTATTTTAGACATATTTATACTAACATTTCTTCTGACGGAACAGAATTTTATTATGATATGCGCTTGCAAATAAGCGCAGCGCCGGTCGATGGAATGCAGCCTTGGGGATCGATCGTTGTGTTCAGTGGGAGAAATATAGTCACGAAATCAATAAGTACTCGTTGGCAGCGCCCCGTTTATTAATCCCAATTGAAAGTCAATTGGCAGTAAATCCTTTATTATTGGCATTTAAAGTTTGCTACACATTATGTGCATATATTGTGTTGCAATCGTCATAGAAAGGATGTGGCAGATTTTGTTTAAACGCAGGGATTATGCATGCGTGCATACGGACGGCCCTGAGAAATATGTGGTATTGTATTCAAATGAAAAGACGCGTCAGCATGCCATAAGTGGCGTCGTTCATAACCATGCAATGTTCTGAGCTTTCGGCTTGTTGAGAAGTCAAGGCGGTATCACACGCTGAACATGAAAGTATTTGTAAAATAAATGTACTTTTGGCTTGCATTCCATATCGTTGGGAAGGTTACGTTTTATATTAAAAATTTTAATACTTAAAGCTGTAAACGTTAAGAAACCGTGTAATTTGAATGCCTTGGCGTTTGTACATTCGAGTTTTACAAGAGACATAAAACTACAATTTTACTTTGATCATATTTTTGGATCGTCCGAGCGGTAAAGACGTAGTATTATAATTAGGAAATTTATATAGCTAAGGTAGGTCCAAAAGTTTGAGACCAAAATTAGATCGTAATTGGGTCAACGAGAGGCGAGCAGAGGTGCTTTATATCAACAAATATTTTCAAGTATAATTTTCCTTAAACGTTATTTAAAAACGCAGTTATAAATATAAATATATATCACAACAACTATAAATATTTCTTAACCGAAATGGATCCTGAGTACTTCATGGTAAAATAATTAATTATCTGCACATGAAGTACATTAAGTTCCTATATTGTGTTGATACATGAAACGAGCTGGTACTAGTTATACTAGTTTGGTGAAATAACTAAATACGGAGAATATCTTTATGCTAGCGTGTACGGTAGATACATGGCCAATGAGATGTATCATTTCTACTAGAAATAGTGGCTCTGCATAAAAATCAACGAGTCTATTTACAACACTCATGCTTTATTCAAAGACTAAACAAATAATATAGGGATTATTAAGAATTTTGCGGATTAAAATTACATTGAAATATTACGCATCATCTACGAAAATTAAGAAAGTAACCGAAGCATAATATACGCATGCATCTCGGCCCCACTCGATAGTAATCATGCCATATTGTATACTTTATTAGCGTAAATGTTGGCATTTCTGCTCGCCCATTAATCTCCATATAATTAAATGATCAAGCGAAATTATATTTAGCTCAGTAAACGAGGCCGGGCCCGCGTCTCGTCGTATACTCTTTCGCCATCAAAGGAAACACCACGAGAACTTATCGTCGAACAGGACCGCCCGCGAGAGGTGACGATGACACAACATAACATTACATGTAAGCGGAGTGAATTCATTGAACACTTTACTAACTAGGTGTGGAGAATGAATCTGATCGCCGGCGTCGGTGGGCGCGTTTATCATCGTTACCGCTCCGCTGTACATCGCCAGGGGCGCAGTTCTCCTGTTCCAACGCATAAACTCAATTGCTAGACCTTACTTACATGGAAGTCCTTAAAGCATTGGCAATTTATAGGTTCATATAAAGTATGCATAGACGGCTGGGTATTATCAGCGCGTTAATCGATCGAAAACTCTTTAATTCCGATAAAATCGAAACACAAAACCATTAATGAAAGTTTTGCGTCGGTGAAATCGCTAAGGAAAAATCTTACGTCTTATTAACATAGTAGTAAAGCTAGTTTATTCATAATTGGCGGTTGAGCCCACCCCGTCGGCCGGCGCAGTGCGTGCGCTGCGCCCCGCCCGCGTCGCATGCGTTGTCGTTCAAACGTATTGCGATCATAATATCACGCAGGATCGACGCGCTCTGTACACAATTAAAATTTGCATTCATGTTACCTGATTGATAACATTGTTATAGGTGTGTGGCCGCTCTTCAAATGCGGCGCCTTTGTGATAAATGAAGTTATTTTTGGGAGATATAAGTATCGACTTTTAATGGGGGATTGTTAATTATACATCTGAGTTACGCATCCTAAAATTTGGGCACATATTTCGTATGCGTGCGTTGTAATAAAACATGTATTCATTAGAAGATACCTACGAGAGAAACCTTGAAAAGTATCATGCACCATCTAAATTCGTGTCTGGACAGCGACTCATTTTTATAAAAATATTCTATGTTTTTATGAGGTGCAACTGTGATACGCTCATTCTACAACTATTCGTAGAAAGAATCTTAATAAATTATATGCGATATTTTTGTGGAGTATCTTGGCTGCTATCCACTATTTGCAACTAGATATAATGTTATTTAGCTAATAATAATCGATTAGGTGATGAAATAATCGCCATAAAATGTGTATTATTTTGGTTATTATTTTTAAATAGACAAGAATTTGTTACTTTTACTTCAGCGCTACATCATCATTGTATTAAATATAATGTTGATGCAAGGAATTGAAATAATAATCTAAATGATAAATTTTTATAAAGAGTTATATTTTGCTGTAGCTTATTCGTGTTTGTTATGTCATAACACTAGGAGTTCAATAAATTTTATGAATTTACCAGTTCAAATTGAATGTGTCTTCCATTTTACACGCTTAGGTATATTATACACTAAAACACCTTTTGTGTATATTTTCATTAGATATATATCATGTCTCTCTAATCATTCGTCAATATAATTTTTTTCTTCTATATATTTTATCAGTAAAATTAGCATATGACTTGAATGTAAATACATTGAACGTCACGAACCAGTCACCAATACTCGCAGAAGGCGCCAGTTATCAGTGCAACTAGGATAACAATGATATAGTATAGGTATAAAGAAATAAATCGCTTTTCAATAAACAAATAGAATCAATTTAAACTTGAGCGCCTAACAATATAAACTTATTCGCACATTGCCAGAGAAAACGATCATTTAGCGTAAAAATAGCTCACAATTCGTCGTGGTCACAGTAAAAGGTCCATATCAGAAAATTCGTGTTATGGCATTAATGAAAGGCCTTTGTCGGTCTTTAAGCATAACATATGTGTTTATACATATATACGATGTTAAGATCTCCCTGTTTATTTAAAAAAATATACTAACCTTTAACCTCAAAAGGATTAAACCTACTACGAGAACAATATATAATCATTTGTCATATACATATTCAATTACTCGCAAAAAGATCACATTTAAAAATCACTACAATGGCACATATAAGTTGAAGAGTAGGAAAAAATAAGGTTGTCAACATTGCGTAGCATATTTCGCATTGTTTAACCAAGTTTATTGTAAATAATTATGTCCTATTTGTTAAAAAAAGATAAGGTATGTAAATTCCATAATAAGTAAATAACCTTGACTCATAAAGTAAGGCGAGATATCGGTTATTGATGGACAATTATTTATTTATAGTGCAGAAAATGAAAGAGGAATTTAATTAAGTATTATGATGTTATTTTATGACGATGTTGGAAAATATAATTATCGATCCTCGATTGCAGAAAAAATTGTACATTTTAGGCACATAGCCTACACGAGCGGTTTTGATTGGACACTATCAATGTTATACGTATGTTCACACTAACTGTGCCACGCCATTTGTGTATAAAATGTCGCACACAAACTTTATCCACTTTTAACCTTTCATATATCGTGTAGAGGTTAAATAAATTAACCTTTTAAAAAAGTATTTGAAAACATTTTTATACAAACTTAAATATTCTCATTGTATTTCTTCTATAGCATTTCGAAATATGCGTTTTATTAAGGAAGAAGCCTCAGTTTACAGGACAGAGACTGTTTTATTTATCTTTTCAAAAACCCAGTAATAATCATCATAATGATAATTATTTTGCGGGATAAATAAATAAACTTATCAACCACTGTCATACGGTAAATTTAATAACTCAATTTAAGCAGATATAAAAAAAAAACACTTTTTGTCAAATGTCACTGAATTATATTCAATAACGTGAAGCACATTTAGCCAATTAATCTCAAAGTATCGCGGCATAAATAATTATAGCACCAGACCAGTAATGATTAAAAATAAACGAAGTCTTGCATAATTAATTTGCTTATATCTTTGTTTAAATTTTGATACAAAAACGTTCAATGTCAGGTGTTTCTGCTTCTTATACATATTATGATATAAAACTGGGTGTATCGAATATCACCAACAGGTGTTTCTTGTAGCTAATAAGAATTATCGTTGCGCATCGATTTAATCGTCGGTGCCGATAGATCAACTACGCCACCCATCGTGAAGGAAGCGAGCTAGATATTATAAGGAAAATTATTAATAATAATGAATATGATAAAAACATGTATTTCAAACAATACTTTCATTTTTTTTTTGTTTCAAGATGGAAATGTGATACAGATGTTATTCTATTGCTTATTACGATCAAGACTCAAGAGGCAACAGTAATACAATAAACACGTTATGATTCTCTTTACACTCCATTACTTGTAGAGACGAGGGGTCTGTAGTGCTTCATTAATTTTTATAAATCTCAGACGTATGTAGTTTTCTGTAAGAAACGAGACGCCGATAAAATAAATAATGGATTGTCACACGATAAATTGTTTGTAGCTACACCTTAGATGGGAGCGTATTTCTTGGTACAGTGGTAAAGTTAATTAAACGATTTGTTTAACTCATGCATATTCCTGTACTTATGCGTAACAAGAAGGATGTAGTGTGGGAATTGTTTTCAACAATTGCAGATAGTGAAATATTCGGTATATACTCATTTCTTGGTAAGTAATGGGTATAGGGTGTCATAAAATTTATAACAGAATAATCGGGTTTCATTCCATTCAAAATGTGAACTTGTTTCGAGGATTATTTATGTGAAGTAAACACGTTCAGTGAGGTGGCCACGTACCTCTCTCTATGACTTGTAAGTCATACATATCGTGATCTATGACATGACAATACAGTTCTAGCCGTGAGGTCATGCATGCGATGCTCCGGAGATTACAGATGGAAGCTATGTTTTGTATTTAGGTAGCGCTACCAGTTTTGCATCAACAGTTTCTCAAGAGTAACATAATATATTTGCAATATTATTATGCGCTCTCCTCAAAGTGGGCTCGAAAGTTATTTAAATGACACACTTGAATTTTTGTTTTTGTATTAAATTGGATACATTATTACTTAAAAACATATTATTCAAGTAAGATCGCGGTGATTTTGGCAAATTTATCGATATTGGACGATTTAAAATTAAACAAGTGCATGTATATTTGGTACGAATTTCCATAAAGAGATCGAGAAAGAAGTACAAGACGAGCGTCGCCAATACTTCATTTCCCTGGCGAGGCGCTTCTGGCGCCTGGCCAATGGTTCCGAGAACAAGGCAGAAGGTTACGAGATGTCTCGCCTCACTTTATATGCCTAAATCATCTCGCAGATCATTTTTTTACGGATATTTAACTCTGGTATATCGCATATAACGCGGCGGAGTGAGTGTAAAGGGTTGTGACGAGTTGAATAATGGCTTTTATTTTGGCAGCGATCGCAGTCGAAGAAAGAGAATCTTTGCAATGATCGATTGCAAGTCGAGACGTATTAATTTAACCGTCTTTTTAGTTTAATTATTTTCAATTGAATGAATAAACGGACGCGTTGACACTTATATTGTAAAACGAGGCGTGATTGTCGCATCCTTATCTAAGCGCCGTCGCACCCTCCTTCCTTATTAAATTATGCACCATGAAATATATCTCGGCGCAATCTATTAATATCGTAAGTTCGTTTAAATTCAGCGCTGGTAAGGAATAGCAACTTCTTTTAGCATCTTTATTGAATAAGATTATTGTTTACTCAATTGACGTACAGATCAATAAATTCTCACGCAACACATCTCGACGGTTATCAGTGCACTCGTGGAGTGAGGTTAATTAAATAGTTACGAGAAGGAGATAACAGTAACGCCTATTTATAGAGACCGGGCCACCTTATCGATCCAAGACATCTGATAGTGATCTCTCTAATACCGAATCAGTATGAACAATGTATTAGGTACTTTATAACGTGACGAAATAGAAATTCAATTACTTACATAATTGTACACCGTATTCGATAAGTAAAGTTAACGTAAATAATCGATGTTATAACATTTCTAAATCATTATAGTACAAACTTGTAAATTATATGCTTTAATGTAAACGGTATCTATTTGATCAGGCGTAGATTTGCGATTTAATCCTTAAAGGTATAACTACCTGAATATTTCTACGTTTCAACACTCGCAACTTTTATTTTTAGATGTCCACTGCCGAGTGCGGTATGTAAATGTAACTTGTTAACTTGTAGTCTCACTTGGGTTGCTCTTCAGGTGCTAAACTATTAGTTATAATTGTGCACGTGTACCTATCAATAATTACTCACTTTTATTCATTTGTTTTGTAATGAACGCGGTATAAAAAACCTATAAGTATAATAATGTATTAGTTCTGTGTGCAAATGAAAATACAATGTGTTTCACGTCATAAATTGTAACATTTAAGCAATTCTCGAAAAGAGAAAATGCAGTCTTAATATTTATTGAATTAGGAATAATTAATTATCTATCTTCGACGCAAAATTTGAATGTTAATTTATAAATCTGCGTAATTTAAACAAGTATAATAATCGTTCCCATTAATTTAAATAACAAGGTCTGTTTACACATAAGTTTACTTACTTAAATGAAATATAATATTAATTCGCATAAAATCGTGACGACCATTTAATTTTAATTAATAATAAAATTCCAACTGTTAAAACAACTGTCAGCGCTCGTGAAACATTTATCATTGTAGGGTTACTTTAAAGTTGTTCTGTTCATAGTTTGCAACGTTATAAATCTGCTTTAAACAATTAATGCTGTTTTGTACTTAATCTAAATCAAAGACGTTGCGTCAACAGCGAAGAAAACGTTTAAAACATTTATAGTGTACAGATAATAAATAACAAAAATACCATGGTTACATCATATTCATTGATGCGTAATAAATTCTAAAATATTAATCCTTATTTTAATAATTAAGTCAAATAAAATTTAGAAATTATAGCACTACTAAATCTTAATTTTTATACGTTATAATTTGAGAAATTATTCTAACCAAGCCATTAAATAAAAAAAAAAAAAACAATGCTTTCGATTTTTAAACGATTGAAAGATGACGCATCTTTTAAATTTGGCGGGCGAGTTTTGATTTAATCTATATATTACTAGCAAACTCGGCGAACTCCGTTTCGCCACCAGATGGCTTCGTTTTTCCCGCTTTTCTGTTGAAATTT
>NC_052113.1:5252250-5252469 GCF_012273895.1 Zerene cesonia | reverse complement strand
GTGGAAATCGGTTCGTGCGTTCTGGAGTTATAGCGTCAGGAAGGAAAACCCGACTTATTTTTATATAGTAGATAACAATAATTATAAGAATATTCACATTTATTTGTATAGTGGATTGGTGTTAACAATTACTTACGTGTGCTTCATCATCATCATCATCATCAGCCCATATATGTTCCCACTGCTGGGACACAGGCCTCCTATGAGGGTTCAGGCCAT
>NC_052113.1:5244840-5251250 GCF_012273895.1 Zerene cesonia | reverse complement strand
TTAGCGTAAATGTTGGCATTTCTGCTCGCCCATTAATCTCCATATAATTAAATGATCAAGCGAAATTATATTTAGCTCAGTAAACGAGGCCGGGCCCGCGTCTCGTCGTATACTCTTTCGCCATCAAAGGAAACACCACGAGAACTTATCGTCGAACAGGACCGCCCGCGAGAGGTGACGATGACACAACATAACATTACATGTAAGCGGAGTGAATTCATTGAACACTTTACTAACTAGGTGTGGAGAATGAATCTGATCGCCGGCGTCGGTGGGCGCGTTTATCATCGTTACCGCTCCGCTGTACATCGCCAGGGGCGCAGTTCTCCTGTTCCAACGCATAATGAGTTTATGTATATTGCTAGAACTTACTTACATGGAAGTCCTTAAAGTATTGGCAATTTATAGGTTCATATAAAGTATGCACAGACGGCTGGGTATTATCAGCGCGTTAATCGATCGAAAACTCTTTAATTCCGATAAAATCGAAACACAGAACCATTAATGAAAGTTTTGCGTCGGTGAAATCGCTAAGGAAAAATCTTACGTCTTATTAACATAGTAGTAAAGCTAGTTTATTCATAATTGGCGGTTGAGCCCACCCCGTCGGCCGGCGCAGTGCGTGCGCTGCGCCCCGCCCGCGTCGCATGCGTTGTCGTTCAAACGTATTGCGATCATAATATCACGCAGGATCGGCGCGCTCTGTACACAATTAAAATTTGCATTCATGTTACCTGATTGATAACATTGTTATAGGTGTGTGGCCGCTCTTCAAATGCGGCGCCTTTGTGATAAATGAAGTTATTTTTGGGAGATATAAGTATCGACTTTAATGGGGGATTGTTAATTATACATCTGAGTTACGCATCCTAAAATTTGGGCACATATTTCGTATGCGTGCGTTGTAATAAAACATGTATTCATTAGAAGATACCTACGAGAGAAACCTTGAAAAGTATCATGCACCATCTAAATTCGTGTCTGGACGGCGACTCATTTTTGTAAAAATATTCTATGTTTTTATGAGGTGCAACTGTGATACGCTCATTCTACAACTATTCGTAGAAAGAATCTTAATAAATTATATGCGATATTTTTGTGGAGTATCTTGGCTGCTATCCACTATTTGCAACTAGATATAATGTTATTTAGCTAATAATAATCGATTAGGTGATGAAATAATCGCCATAAAATGTGTATTATTTTGGTTATTATTTTTAAATAGACAAGAATTTGTTACTTTTACTTCAGCGCTACATCATCATTGTATTAAATATAATGTTGATGCAAGGAATTGAAATAATAATCTAAATGATAAATTTTTATAAAGAGTTATATTTTGTTGTAGCTTATTCGTGTTTGTTATGTCATAACACTAGGAGTTCAATAAATTTTATGAATTTACCAGTTCAAATTGAATGTGTCTTCCTTTTTACACGCTTAGGTATATTATACACTAAAACACCTTTTGTGTATATTTTCATTAGATATATATCATGTCTCTCTAATCATTCGTCAATATAATCTTTTTCTTCTATATATTTTATCAGTAAAATTTGCATATGACTTGAATGTAAATACATTGAACGACACGAACCAGTCACCAATACTCGCAGAAGGCGCCAGTTATCAGTGCAACTAGGATAACAATGATATAGTATAGGTATAAAGAAATAAATCGCTTTTCAATAAACAAATAGAATCAATTCAAACTTGAGCGCCTAACAATATAAACTTATTCGCACATTGCCAGAGAAAACGATCATTTAGCGTAAAAATAGCTCACAATTCGTCGTGGTCACAGTAAAAGGTCCATATCAGAAAATTCGTGTTATGGCATTAATGAAAGGCCTTTGTCGGTCTTAAAGCATAACATATGTGTTTATACATATATACGATATTAAGATCTCGCTGTTTATTTAAAAAAATATACTAACCTTTAACCTCATAAGGATTAAACCTACTACGAGAACAATATATAATCATTTGTCATATACATATTCAATTACTCGCAAAAAGATCACATTTAAAAATCACTACAATGGCACATATAAGTTGAAGAGTAAGAAAAAATAAGGTTGTCAACATTGCGTAGCATATTTCGCATTGTTTAACCAAGTTTATTGTAAATAATTATGTCCTATTTGTTAAAAAAAGATAAGGTATGTAAATTCCATAATAAGTAAATAACCTTGACTCATAAAGTAAGGCGAGATATCGGTTATTGATGGACAATTATTTATTTATAGTGCAGAAAATGAAAGAGGAATTTAATTAAGTATTATGATGTTATTTTATGACGATGTTGGAAAATATAATTATCGATCCTCGATTGCAGAAAAAATTGTACATTTTAGGCACATAGCCTACACGAGCGGTTTTGATTGGACACTATCAATGTTATACGTATGTTCACACTAACTGTGCCACGCCATTTGTGTATAAAATGTCGCACACAAACTTTATCCACTTTTAACCTTTCATATATCGTGTAGAGGTTAAATAAATTAACCTTTTAAAAAAGTATTTGAAAACATTTTTATACAAACTTAAATATTCTCATTGTATTTCTTCTATAGCATTTCGAAATATGCGTTTTATTAAGGAAGAAGCCTCAGTTTACAGGACAGAGACTGTTTTATTTATCTTTTCAAAAACCCAGTTATAATCATCATAATGATAATTATTTTGCGGGATAAATAAATAAACTTATCAACCACTGTCATACGGTAAATTTAATAACTCAATTTAAGCAGATATAAAAAAAAAAAACACTTTTTGTCAAATGTCACTGAATTATATTCAATAACGTGAAGCACATTTAGCCAATTAATCTCAAAGTATCGCGGCATAAATAATTATAGCACCAGACCAGTAATGATTAAAAATAAACGAAGTCTTGCATAATTAATTTGCTTATATCTTTGTTTAAATTTTGATACAAAAACGCTCAATGTCAGGTGTTTCTGCTTCTTATACATATTATGATATAAAACTGGGTGTATCGAATATCACCAACAGGTGTTTCTTGTAGCTAATAAGAATTATCGTTGCGCATCGATTTAATCGTCGGTGCCGATAGATCAACTACGCCACCCATCGTGAAGGAAGCGAGCTAGATATTATAAGGAAAATTATTAATAATAATGAATATGATAAAAACATGTATTTCAAACAATACTTTCATTTTTTTTTTGTTTCAAAATGGAAATGTGACACAGACGTTATTCTATTGCTTATTACGATCAAGACTCAAGAGGCAACAGTAATACAATAAACACGTAATGATTCTCTTTACACTCCATTACTTGTAGAGACGAGGGGTCTGTAGTGCTTCATTAATTTTTATAAATCTCAGACGTATGTAGTTTTCTGTAAGAAACGAGACGCCGATAAAATAAATAATGGATTGTCACACGATAAATTGTTTGTAGCTACACCTTAGATGGGAGCGTATTTCTTGGTACAGTGGTAAAGTTAATTAAACGATTTGTTTAACTCATGCATATTCCTGTACTTATGCGTAACAAGAAGGATGTAGTGTGGGAATTGTTTTCAACAATTGCAGATAGTGAAATATTCGGTATATACTCATTTCTTGGTAAGTAATGGGTATAGGGTGTCATAAAATTTATAACAGAATAATCGGGTTTCATTCCATTCAAAATGTGAACTTGTTTCGAGGATTATTTATGTGAAGTAAACACGTTCAGTGAGGTGGCCACGTACCTCTCTCTATGACTTGTAAGTCATACATATCGTGATCTATGACATGACAATACAGTTCTAGCCGTGAGGTCATGCATGCGATGCTCCGGAGATTACAGATGGAAGCTATGTTTTGTATTTAGGTAGCGCTACCAGTTTTGCATCAACAGTTTCTCAAGAGTAACATAATATATTTGCAATATTATTATGCGCTCTCCTCAAAGTGGGCTCGAAAGTTATTTAAATGACACACTTGAATTTTTGTTTTTGTATTAAATTGGATACATTATTACTTAAAAACATATTATTCAAGTAAGATCGCGGTGATTTTGGCAAATTTATCGATATTGGACGATTTAAAATTAAACAAGTGCATGTATATTTGGTACGAATTTCCATAAAGAGATCGAGAAAGAAGTACAAGACGAGCGTCGCCAATACTTCATTTCCCTGGCGAGGCGCTTCTGGCGCCTGGCCAATGGTTCCGAGAACAAGGCAGAAGGTTACGAGATGTCTCGCCTCACTTTATATGCCTAAATCATCTCGCAGATCATTTTTTTACGGATATTTAACTCTGGTATATCGCATATAACGCGGCGGAGTGAGTGTAAAGGGTTGTGACGAGTTGAATAATGGCTTTTATTTTGGCAGCGATCGCAGTCGAAGAAAGAGAATCTTTGCAATGATCGATTGCAAGTCGAGACGTATTAATTTAACCGTCTTTTTAGTTTGATTATTTTCAATTGAATGAATAAACGGACGCGTTGACACTTATATTGTAAAACGAGGCGTGATTGTCGCATCCTTATCTAAGCGCCGTCGCACCCTCCTTCCTTATTAAATTATGCACCATGAAATATATCTCGGCGCAATCTATTAATATCGTAAGTTCGTTTAAATTCAGCGCTGGTAAGGAATAGCAACTTCTTTTAGCATCTTTATTGAATAAGATTATTGTTTACTCAATTGACGTAAAGATCAATAAATTCTCACGCAACACATCTCGACGGTTATCAGTGCACTCGTGGAGTGAGGTTAATTAAATAGTTACGAGAAGGAGATAACAGTAACGCCTATTTATAGAGACCGGGCCACCTTATCGATCCAAGACATCTGATAGTGATCTCTCTAATACCGAATCAGTATGAACAATGTATTAGGTACTTTATAACGTGACGAAATAGAAATTCAATTACTTACATAATTGTATACCGTATTCGATAAGTAAAGTTAACGTAAATAATCGATGTTATAACATTTCTAAATCATTATAGTACAAACTTGTAAATTATATGCTTTAATGTAAACGGTATCTATTTGATCAGGCGTAGATTTGCGATTTAATCCTTAAAGGTATAACTACCTGAATATTTCTACGTTTCAACACTCGCAACTTTTATTTTTAGATGTCCACTGCCGAGTGCGGTATGTAAATGTAACTTGTTAACTTGTAGTCTCACTTGGGTTGCTCTTCAGGTGCTAAACTATTAGTTATAATTGTGCACGTGTACCTATCAATAATTACTCACTTTTATTCATTTGTTTTGTAATGAACGCGGTATAAAAAACCTATAAGTATAATAATGTATTAGTTCTGTGTGCAAATGAAAATACAATGTGTTTCACGTCATAAATTGTAACATTTAAGCAATTCTCGAAAAGAGAAAATGCAGTCTTAATATTTATTGAATTAGGAATAATTAATTATCTATCTTCGACGCAAAATTTGAATGTTAATTTATAAATCTGCGTAATTTAAACAAGTATAATAATCGTTCCCATTAATTTAAATAACAAGGTCTGTTTACACATAAGTTTACTTACTTAAATGAAATATAATATTAATTCGCATAAAATCGTGACGACCATTTAATTTTAATTAATAATAAAATTCCAACTGTTAAAACAACTGTCAGCGCTCGTGAAACATTTATCATTGTAGGGTTACTTTAAAGTTGTTCTGTTCATAGTTTGCAACGTTATAAATCTGCTTTAAACAATTAATGCTGTTTTGTACTTAATCTAAATCAAAGACGTTGCGTCAACAGCGAAGAAAACGTTTAAAACATTTATAGTGTACAGATAATAAATAACAAAAATACCATGGTTACATCATATTCATTGATGCGTAATAAATTCTAAAATATTAATCCTTATTTTAATAATTAAGTCAAATAAAATTTAGAAATTATAGCACTACTAAATCTTAATTTTTATACGTTATAATTTGAGAAAAAATTCTAACCAAGCCATTAAATAAAAAAAAAAACAATGCTTTCGATTTTTAAACGATTGAAAGATGACGCATCTTTTAAATTTGGCGGGCGAGTTTTGATTTAATCTATATATTACTAGCAAACTCGGCGAACTCCGTTTCGCCACCAGATGGCTTCGTTTTTCCCGCTTTTCTGTTGAAATTTTTCCGGAATTTTCTTTTCTATAAACCTCACGACGCCCAAGACCTTTCCAACGAATGCAAAACCGTGGAAATCGGTTCGTGCGTTCTGGAGTTATAGCGTCAGGAAGGAAAACCCGACTTATTTTTATATAGTAGATAACAATAATTATAAGAATATTCACATTTATTTGTATAGTGGATTGGTGTTAACAATTACTTACGTGTGCTTCATCATCATCATCATCATCAGCCCATATATGTTCCCACTGCTGGGACACAGGCCTCCTATGAGGGTTCAGGCCAT
>NC_052113.1:5222670-5243840 GCF_012273895.1 Zerene cesonia | reverse complement strand
TATATAAATGAATGAAGAAAATTTGTAATTTCCATCCCAATGTTACGTTAGACTACAGATTCTATTAAATTTTCTTTTTATTTAATTGTTTGCAGATGATATTACTTTTGAAACAACTTTTATTTGAGTACTTTTAAGGGTATTTCTATAATAGAGTTATTCTAATTTGATTTGATAGAGACACCTGACAACCCCATAATTTTAAACTAACTCCGTTTGTTTTATATTGAAATAGGTAAACGTCACTTTAATTTTCTCGAGTTTTCTTTAAAATGTTCAAGTTAAACGCGTAATAATGATTTGTAAATACCTACGTATTGTATGCATTTATCTAAATATCCGTACAGTGACGTTAACAATAGTGGTTTATATAACCATGTCTAAATGTATAATAACGAGTGCTATACCTACTAGTTTTTATATAATAGTGACGACACTAATTATAGAATCATACTTATTACTCTGATCCAGACATGGTTTTGAATTACAAAAAAGATTACTTATAATTTTTTTATGAATTTTCATTCGAAAAAAATCACTTATGCTAATAAATATGCTAAAAAAATTGTATCGCATATGTTTTGGTAGCAGTCAATAAACAACATTACTTTTTAATATGTGAATGTGTATAGGAAAGAAATGAAATGTTCTTTTACCTGAATAATAAATAAGATGTATTAACAATCATCAAGAATTCATGATTGATAAACAAAAGTTCTGCATAATAATCACGCATTATGGACCGACAGCCGACAAAGGGAACATAACAATGCTGTCAAAATATTTATGAAGAGTTGTAATAAATAATCAGATTATACGAACCATTTGCAAAGCAACTTTAGCCCGTTCAGTGGCTTGCGAATGCGACGTAATCTTTTTCATGACACGTTCATCACATGCCCGTCACATTGGCAATTCAATTCCATTTCTTAAATTGATGATGTCATTCCTGCTTTGAGCTTTAAAGATATACCGACTGATGTCATGTTTATACCGATTTAAGTTTCGATGCTAATTTGCAAAATGTCCTATGACCCTATGTAATATTTTATCCTAGAGTTGTATTCAATTTGATTTCCGTTAGTTTTAGTGTCTTCTCGAACCGTTATTCAGTTTGATTGTCTACGTCGAAAGTGATCTATGGCATAGGAAAACATATTTTAGAATATTGTCATAATCACGTTTATATTTATATATCGTATGCGGTATAATGCACCGAGTTCACATCATACTTACATCTTGCAAACACGAATAACATTTGAAATTAGTTACATAAAAATATTAACTTGGTTCGATCAAAGTGAGGATGACATTTTAATTAGGATATTATCGGCCGTTAATATTTAATGATAGCGTAATCTGATAATAGTGGAAATAAATATTGGTGGCAGCAGGTTAGTGACTCATAGCCATCTGTCGCGAAAACTATCCGCACATGTGGAAATTGTATGAATGACATATATGTATACATTTTTTTGTATTTTATGATGATGAACGTTATTAATATGCTGTTTTCGGTTGGCTTGACTCGCTTGAAATTCGAGACATCAACAGTTTAGTTAATATTATGATTTCAATAATAAATTTAATGAACTGGAACGATTGTCCAAAGTGTTTTTTTCAACTTTCAATGAGAATTTAAGCAAGACTGTTTTAATATAATATCATGCCCAAAATTAATTAAAAAATTATTGAAACATGTGATATTCCTTCAAATTGCTAATTAATGTGCTGCATTTAAAAATATTCTGTTCGTAATATCTCGATTCAAGTTAACGTAGTAAATCTTCATTTAAGTGCCACGTTGGTGACATTATTTGAATTCTTCATTAATAATTGTAGGATCGGCAATTTAGCTGACTTTAAAAGGTAATTGCAGAATATCAGAAAGCATGCGGTACAGACGAAGTGACAGGAACTGGCGATGACAAATGACTGTGGACAGGCGCGCTCGCTCCCACGACTGATTCTCATCATTACCTACATATGGATGTCTACATTCGATCTGGATAATAATGCTCACCGACGCTAATGTGTAATGCACAATTACGTCTCTAAGTTATAGTCTAAAAGTAATTGCCTCAATTAATTTGCAAGTAAAATGGGTTCTGTGGCTGTACGCTCGGTCGGGAGGTGCAGGCAGCGACGTCGCCGCCGACAGCCCGTCTGCTGGCCAGCGAGTGGGATATATCGAGAGCATTACAATGGCATTACTCAGATGCACCGGGCTGGTGCAGAAATGGCACGCGCTGGTCCCCCCGCGCCCGCGGGTGCTGCAAATATAGCTGGTGCTGATGGTTATTCCGGGCGCGGCCGTCGACCCTTTGCCGCGACGCCGTCTGCGCGCCTTTTTAGCGAACTCTACTTACAACGCACATATTTTTTGCGAGCAAATATCCACGATGTCAATGTACGAATATCTTTTTTATTCCCCAAAATTCTCAGGACCACAAATTTACAAACATTGAGTTAGTAAACAACGCGCCTTGTTCATTGTCTCTTTAATTGATTGGTTTAGCACTCACAGTTCTAAATTTGTCGCGTATGCAGGGAATTATTTATTTTATCACTTTGTTAAACATAGTTTTGTAGTCTTATACAAATAGAAAACTGCGTTCTGCCTTGATGTATTCAATACATTGTGTGAATAGTAAATGATTACTATAGTTTATTACGGGTGTCATCCATCTGTTGCAAGTTCACACA
Organism: Zerene cesonia; assembly: GCF_012273895.1. Taxonomy (NCBI): domain Eukaryota; kingdom Metazoa; phylum Arthropoda; class Insecta; order Lepidoptera; family Pieridae; genus Zerene; species Zerene cesonia. The sequence goes on along the minus strand of NC_052113.1, from coordinate 5,241,134 downwards.
CATTATGTTGTATAGAGGCGAATATACCATTTTTTGAGCTTTAAGCGACTACACATACAATATAAACTAAATCTTTTTTTACGATAATCCCCAAATTACTCATGCAAGGATAGCAAGTAGTTGATAAACTATCCGTTTCACTTATTTATATTAATTGCTAATCTTATTATACTCGATACAAGACTATTGAGTTTAGAATTTAGTATTGTATGTTAGAAATTTAATTAGTTTCTACTGTCAGCTGTTACTTTATATGCATATATCTTTAGCAGTATATGCGGATCTACCGATGCTAAGAATGCAGAACAAAACACATGACCGAATTTTACTCCCTCTATGTTTTTGAATTATCATCTCCACTCAGTTGGACAGTATAAAAGTGATGCTATCAATATAACTGAATTATTTTATGACCCGACACTAAACATTGGTCTGTGGTGACTGTGGTGATGGTCCGATGACCCTTCCATTTTAACACGGATCCGTAGTCTGTATGGTAACTTTGGTACCAGTATTATGGCATTGCAATCTATATATCTTTAATTCAGCCTCAGTAAAACTAAGATGTATGCTAGTCGTAAACTTCGTTTGATGATGCTAATATAAAATCTATCAAATATTATTGGTTTGCAGAACTCTAGTTCAACGGAATGCCCTTTGCCGGTCTCCTTTGATATAATAATATACACGCGTATCACACTCATAATAAATTTACCGCGAAATGTTCTGTAAAAGATTTAATTATAATTGAATCTTAGCCATGAGCCAGGTGTCAAAGTAATAAACTATAGGCGCGCTTTATAACTGTGCAATAAGAAAACACCACGAACTAAACCTCTGTACATTTACTACAATCTTTTTAACACATTAATAAATGTTATAACAATCTATACATATTATTTGAAGATATTTATTTATTTAACTTATAACTTTCTACCAATACAAACACGAGTAACAATTGAAATGAGAAACTATTTAATTATGTTTTACCTCGTATTGTACTTTTCCTATTTTCCCTGTAACGCGTAATAGGGAAACATTTAAGAAAATACGCCAACATTATTATGTTCTCTGTTATGCTTTAGGGTACATTTTAGAATTAAAATTGTTGTAGCTGCAAGCTACGACATACGGTGCTTTTAGCTTTGAGTATGTAATTTGTACTTAGTGCAATTTAAAACCGCTTCTTATGTTCCGACTACAGTAACCAGAAATGAGGGGTGCGTGAGCTCGTGAGACGTTCACGGTTCATCGCACATCGTATCCAGTCGATCACGAGTGTATCTAATTCAGTGTGCTGTATGTGCCTCTGAGGAATTTGTTTGTTGCACGCCGATGCCACGTACAATCGACGTTTTATTTTCGTAAGATCGGTGTCTCTGCCTTAGCGATGCATTCCGCAGTGCAAAATTTTGTTTGCGCTTTTTTAACTGTGACGTTATTTTCTTTCGCTTTGATGTTCAGATGATCATATAGTGAGTAATGATTTTTCTTAATTCGTGTAAGTTCACTCGGGTACATATAACCGTTTGCATACTTACGTGCTACGAGATGCAATTACTTTGGTGCGAGCGGCGACATCTTGCGCGATATAATTTTGTTCTAAATGGGACGAATGGGATAGCGTATCCGTTATTATTTTAATAGTAGATAATAAGACGAGTTAAGTCAATTGCGGTTAGTGGGCGAGCTTACTGAGTAATAGGAACATCGTTTGTGGTGGGAATCCTACGTGACTTGCCGCCTTAGTGAGCGATGGCTCCTTGCGCTTTTGGCGCCAGTTGGAGTGGTTTTTATGTTTTACTAAGAAAACCGTGCATTGTGCCATCCATATGTGAATAACATGTGACAACTATAGTAATCAATGCATTAGATTCAAAGTGTTTCTAGTCACGGATTGTGTGAAATATTTAACACTGTCGCGTTTTGTGGACTAAAAAAAAGTCATTTATATTACGGGAAGATGACAGTTTATCGTCGTAAAAATACGTTCAAGTTGTTCTTGTCAAGGTTTTCAGTCTCTGAACATTGACGTGTTTCAGCCTCGCGTAGTTTGAAGTGATTTACGCGCTATCAAGTATGTCGTTTTGATTTAGCCTTTTAGTACATGTTTGTTGAAACGATGAAACGTAATTGCGTAAATAGAGAACATACGCGATATGCAAACAAAGGCGGCGTCGCGACGCCCGGCGCCGGCGCCACGTTTTCAACTACGGCTATTTTCACATTGGAGATCTTTCATCTAGTCCTTTTGTCTTTTTTTTTGAAAACTTATGATACATTCCAATGGAATTGATTGTGAATTGGGAATAGAGATCTACGGGTATCCATAAGGTTCGGTATAATATACCTTATTTTATAGTGGGAAATCTTACATAGATACTCACGGACCCCGGGGGAAAGGTCGTAGGTTATGTCGGATTCCTACCGACTAAACCTTTACGGTGTTCCGTCGAGCTGCGCTAGTAAAGGGGCCACGATTACTTGTTGGAATTCGTCCACGACCCCACGGTATAATATACCTACTAATCTTTCCAATTGTAACGCTTAAAGTATACTGTCACCGGTAAAAGAGATTGTATGGGTTCTGCATAGTTACATAATTAAATATATATATAATTTTAAAAGTTTTAAAAGCATATAATATATTCCACTAAACCTAGCTAAGACTAAAATTGTTTATACTAACTCTAAACTAATTTTTCAGATCTCTGTCATAAATATTCAGATTGTTCAGTTCAATAATCACCTAAATAGCTCAGTATAAATAAATATTTGTAAGGATTAAAATGTTGATAAATCTACCTACAATACATATAAAGTGCACAAATACCTTAAAGATATTATTTCATTTACGAAGTTCGTATTTGTTTACGACTATCACAAATGTAGTGTTATATCTGCATGTTTCCTTCGACACGACGTATTTTATTTCATAAAATAAAAGCAGTACACTTTGCACATAACAGCCACAGGCGTTATCGCTTAGTGCGGCTGAAATTACGCACGCTTGCATTTTCATTTATCACCAAGTATACCGCATGCAGATCAAACGAAAGCAAATGTGGATGTGCGTGTATTCGAGAAGAATGTATATTACGTGTGAAAATGCAATAGTCATAATGTACGAAGTTAATTGTAACTATTTTGACGGTTATTGCGCTCATATGCTTCAGAATAGGCAGCAGCTATTAGCTACCTCATATATTGCAATTTTACGTCGCAATTATAAACTTAGCATTCCTGAATATGATGCTACGTTAGACTTTAAAGTTTAAATTTAAGCGCACCTCTATAAATTTTATAGTTTACTGTTAATGTTGATGTATGAAATTTTATTAGTGGTTTATACTTTATTTTATATTTATAGTTATGATTTTGGATTGCATGATTACTTTAAGATAAATAGAAAAAATGTAATATCGACTTATCCTTTATTTATTATGCCTGCAAAAAATGGAGAATTTTTATTTCATTGGTACAATAGTTATTATAATAAACACCAATCCCCCATAATTTATGTTTTTTATTTGTCTTATTTAAATAAATAATCATAACTTTCTCTGCTAAAAGTCAACAGAAAGGCCACTTCGTCACAAGGACGGTTATTATCTCGCCTTGTCGTACTAATGAAAATTTACCTTGTCGAGTCACATTTTAGCTGCGACATAGTTATCCGCATATTTGTAGTACTTACTATTCACTAGCTACCTATTTATTCATGTCGACGAACCATTATCGTTATCTTTTGCACGCTAGGTATTAAATTTGATATAATGTTATTAGCTTGTTCTTAAAATAACTGTTCTATTCAATCACGACTATTGACATCATTACATATTGCTTTACGATTAGGTCAGAGTATCTGTGTAATTTCGAAGAATTTGAAAATATGCTTGGAAGTGTATGGCGTATTTTAGTAGGATAAATTGAATTACTGTCGGACGCGTAATTGCATTGGTTCCTATAATTACCGTCCGCTTAAGGTACGAACTAATAAGAAAAATAAATATAATGTGCGCAATTAAAATATTTCTGTCAGAAGTCAGCTCAAATCTATGAAGCTAGGAGTGGAGTAGGCCCATAAGGCAAGTGTGCGTAAAAGGTCACAGGCGAGACACGAAGGCTATTTGGAAAGTAGACTGGCGCCGGTGCCGACGGCGGTTCTAGGCAAATTTGGTGAGAATGGGTATAGCTACCGGTACTGCCTCCAATACACTGATAACTGTTTACCTCATAGTCACTATACAATCACCACTCCCCGGAATTCCATATTCAAATAGTACCTATAAGTCTTTTCAATTATAGAGCATAAAGGTTTTACCCTGCGTTTATGATTAACCTAGGCGTTGAATAGTGTTATGATTAAAGTTTTTGTCATCTATTTCACATTCTTCTTTTTGTTTACAATTCTCTCATGTAAGGAATTTATTGTGTCTAGTACATAAATGGACTTGTGATATGGACTAGATTGTATTTAATCATATATTGCTTGTAGATGACGTCTTTCTGTCACCACGAGGTTATCGCTTTGCATTACGTTAGTGTGTAAAATGAGATATTCTGCTTTAATATGCATTGTTCAATGAGTTTTAAATAACAAGAATTATAATTAAAAAATAAAAAAAACTGATTGCTAGCTCTTTGGTATTTACAATTTACAGCGACACCTCAAGATTGAACAGAATCTGTTCAATCTTCATAGTGCGTTGAAGAAATTGACACGCTCTGTAACTACATAGTGACATATCTACATACATGCATACAATCGAAAAAAAAAGTTATTCTTTGGCCCAGTCGGGTAGAAAGTGTTTCTGTAACTAATGAGAATTTAATTTTATGTAGATATTTATATTATTTAATTTTTAAAATAGAAATTAGTTTCATATAACCATAACCATAAAAACAAATAATTCACTGTAATGAGTATTATAGAAAACCGTTCGTTTTATTAAGTTTACGGTATTCCTATAAAATTATAAATTCTACTCGTGACAGTGATGTAAACAACAAAACATACATATATTTTCTACTAGAGCAGATATTTCAAGAAATATTGCATTGAAGATGGTTGGCAAAAGTGGAGCGATCTATCTATCTCTAAATATTATTATTTACATTTATGCGCGGCGAGTGCGCAGGTTATGATCGAACGTTTCACGCTATTACCATACGACTATTGTTCATAGAAATGTGGCGCCAGCACTTACTCGCTAGTACGTAATTTTATGATCAGAACATCGTTTGCTATTTTCTGCATCTGTTGTTGCCGCTTGAATATGAATGGACGGTGTCCACAAACAGCCCTTTTTAAACTGTAATAATTCATGAGTGCTATATGCGTGCTCTGAATATATTTTCTTCGTGAAAAGTGTAAAATATGACAGGACATACTAGCACGTTGTTCTCTTATGAGCGGAAATGCATTGATAGAATCAATAAACAGACCATAAATATCATAAGAGTAGGTACTTTCGGCAAATCCTTAGATTATGCGTCACTTCGATATTCATAATTGGGGCATATCTCTGAATAAGCTTCTACCATCGGACATATACGTATATTATATATTATGCTATCGAAGCTGTGGGATTACAATTTCACTAGTAATATTATAATTAATAATATAATTAAATTGGGCACAGTCATAAAACATTTTCGTCTGTAATCCTTTCCACTAATATTATAAATGCGAAAGTTTGTAAGGATGTGTGTGTTTGTTGCTCTTTCACGCAAAAACTACTGAATCGATTGTAATGAAATTTGGTACGAAGACAGCTGAATAACTGGATAACATATAGTCAACTTTTTATCCCGATATTCCTACGGGATACGTACTTGCGCGGGTGAAACCGCGGGGCGCTGGTAGTTAACAATAATTTTTTAAACCCAAACGTTAATGTTGAAAGTAATCTATTATACCTATATTTTGCATTTTCACCCGCGGACTTAACGCACATCAATATTTCATTATTGTATACGGTGAGCATATGTAACTATATGAAGTGGTAAATATAGTTATTACTGGAAGCACTTGTAAGATATAGTGTAGATCCGATGACATAGATGTTTATTGAACTACGTGCGTGCGGTAAGGTGCTGAGAGGAATTTATAAACATCGCGTGTTATTTGGTTTTGTGAAAAATTTACCGCTTTCTGCTTGATACGTACATTTTGATTATATACGTGATTAGTTTTATGTAAACAAACTATTAGCGAACGTTTATTTTCCCTTAAAATTAGTTTGGTCGAAATGTAAAATATAAAAAAAAAGATTTACTGCCATTTAGTTTTTTCTTCGTAATTTCGCCATGCATTTACTTACTCCCTATGTATACATTTATTTATTCTATAAATGTTTTTCCTGTTAAATTTCTTTTAAACGTCTGCTCCGATTTTATGAAGATTTTTTTTTGAGGTGGTAGATTCGAGTATTGCTAAGATTTATAATTCGAACGCTATCGAAGCTGTAGGCAAAAGGTTTTTTGTTTATTATCCTAACATTCGTTTTAATACTACTGTCTTATAATGTTTAATAAAATGACTTGCGGTTTCTGATCTATCTAGGTCGTACACTTTATTGGTCGGCAAATACTTCGCAAATGGTTTTAATGGACCAAAGTAGATGAACAATGGAACTACTAAGTCTGTCAGTAATTGAAACAATCTAAAGTCTGATATTTTCATTAAAATATCAGGCTGCCATCAGTAATATATTAATTACTAGCTTTCCGCCTACGCCTAATAGTCCGATGTTTTCCTTGTATACTTCCCATGGGATTTCCGGCATAAAAAATACGTTTGTTCTTTCGCGGGTCTCAAACTATATCTGTACCAAATGACATTCAAATCAATTCAGTGGTTTAGGAGTGAAGAAGAGACTGACAGATTTATTTTATTTTGTTTACTTTATTAAGTAAGCAACAGCTTATAAATAAACAAAGAACCAAATTACTAACAGAAGAACTATTAGAATCAGAACTCGAAGCTGAGTTAGTAGTTACCTTGCTAATACATAATTCATAAAAAACAAATATTGGTTTTTGATATACATATTTTACTTCAATGTAAATATAAAATTTTATAGAATTAGCACAAATATGAATATATATTGGTGGAAATGAGTATAACACGACGTTCACACATATTAAATATTGTGGCGTTAAAAATCTTCGACAGCGGATAGATTTTCAAGAGAAATTAATGAAGTAACTCTTAGCGTTTCCTTCAAAGTATTTGAATGTATAATGGTACCAATGCTGTTCCTATGTCACAAGTCGTGATATGACACTTATAGAACCATTATTATCAATGATTGAATCACGTTCTATTATTAGTGTACCTTTCATGCTCTTGAAACGGTCATCCGTTTTATGAGACATTAAAATCTATTTAATTAATGCGATAAATCCTAGAGATCTAGCTGAACTAACTAAGAAACACGATTAGTATCCAAGCTAATCAATTGATTCGATGTTAGAGGCTTGACCTGCGGCCTTTGTAACCAATTCACTTATACTGACATACTTATTATAATATGTTATAAACACTTTATCTACCGCATAAAATAATGAACCTCGATATTTTAGGATTATGCTATCTTACAATTTGCGTTTGATGATATAAGTTGCGCTGTATTTGCATCTGTACTATGATTCATAAAACATGTGAATCTGGTTACAGAATAATGTCAAGAACGTAAACGATCTCTCTAAGTGTCTATTGAACGTTATTTAGGTACTTTTTACAGCATTTCTGCGGGTTGATAATTATAATCCCAATACAAATGTTTAAAAATATTGATTTTGTAATGAGAACAACGGAAAATAGTTTTTAATGTTTATTGATCATTTCGTTATTTATTTAACCTTAGATTCCTTTTTCTTTTAAGCTGTGTATGTTTCCTTAATTTTCTCTATTACCAGAGTGAGGCATTACATGTATATTACCAGACAGAGCTTTAAAAAACAGACATGATGTACTTTAAAATAATAACACTTCTGTTAATTAGCGTTGGTTTCATATTCAGTTTTGTTTTAAAGTCATCTAAGGTCAGTTTTGTGGACTACTCTTGAAACATTTCTTTTAATTGGTACTTTTTCAATCTTTATGGAAACATCAAGGATTTAAAAAGCATTGTGTAGTTGTGAACAAATATAAATTATCACTTCTATATTCTTTACATTTTCTATTATATTTTACTTAAAATATTATTCAAAAAACCAGCCAAAGTTGATGACAGATACACTCAGTTACAGCTTTGTAGAAAATCATAAGGTTGAGTGGTTATTTTTGCAAATATTTGTGTACAAAAACCGTTTTATAAATTAAATTTGTGGAAAATTCCTTCGTTAAGTGGATAAGCCATTCATATCACGATAAATCTATGTGAATAACACCTTTAATGAAAAGTGATTACTTTATAATTTACTTCCATGACTTGGCTTTTCTTTCTGATATCTTATTCATACAATAACAGGTTATGAAATTTATACTCATGAATGAAGTGTCGATAATAGTAGATAGTAGTAATAAGTAGGTTTTTTTTTTATTTTACGCGTGTCTCGTGTCTTGAAGATATATCGTTTTATTATTAATATATAGCATTGTCTATATTACTTTTCTGTCGTTGTAATTATGTCCATTTCTAAAAATCAAAGGTCAGGGATGAAGACCTTCAACCTTTGGTATCTTACAATTCATGGTCAGACTGGCGCCATAGCACGCCGGCCACATGGCTTCCCCACAATGATCAGCATTCACAACCAATTCATGAACTGGGGCTATCTATTATTGTTTATTGCAATTAAAATTTTGTTCGTTCTGAGATCAAGGTTAATGATAGTTATACAGCGTTAACAGTTCCTGTTTCCCCGTTTCAATCACCACGAAAGGGACGATATCCAAACGATTTTTATCTTAAGTGACGTTTGACAAATAAGAATAAAAGTAATCAAAATGGTAATGGTAATATTTGGCAATCTCTATTATTCAGATTTTACAATAATAAAGTGGAGACATTAAGAAAAACGACAAAGCATTTAATTTTATTGTAAGATGAAACCATGATTAATATACGTAATTAGTCCGATGGATGACGTGAGTTCGTTCTAAAGGGCACCTTTTTATAAAGTGTAATATGCCGACGAAACAAAAAAGTAATTCCAGTAAGTACCTCTTATATGGGGTAAATACATCATCGCGGTCTTTCCTTATGATTTACTAGTTGTAAATCTACAGCAGCATCATTGTTATATATATAGCTCTAGTTCCTCAAAAGGAGCACGAGGAAAAGGATCCTTTTGAAATCATAGTTAGAAAATTTCGTGGCTTGTAGTTTCATCAGAATTTATTATACACTCTACAGCGGTTCAGTATTTTTACTATTTTCCTGTGATGATTTTGTGGTTGAATTTAAGGATAATTTTTTGCCTTTCCTCGATATTTATTTTAAAGGTTCCAAATTTTAAAGGAAATCTGTTAAAATATATTTGTATTAATAATTATTGTAAAAACAACAGGATTTGTGAGGATAAATTTAAAAAACAATTAAGTAAAAGCAGTTCACAGACGTCAAATCCTCATTTGTTTGCGCAGATATATTTATTCTTGGACATAATTATTTTATAAAGAATACTTAAATCTTGATTCTACGACTATATTTCCTAGAAATCATTTATCTGCTTCCATGTAGTTATTAATTACATTATGTTTCTTGCTTTTCATTTTGATGTAGTTAAATATTATCATGAGCATAGTTCATAAAAGGTTTTTAGTTAATAGGTTTTTAGTTTAACTTTAAGAATAGTTCACACAGTTATACAGAAATTTGTGTAGGAACGTTAGTTACCTATTCGATATATTATATACTTGTAGAGTGTATTCGACTTGTACATTCAGAACGGATCGCCTTTGATCTCAGTGCGCGTCCTCGCTGTTCGATTTACAATGTATTTTCACATAAAAGGTAACATAAAGATAAATTGGAAGGCAGAAATAAGCCCTAACAGACTAGAAGTAAAGACCAGACTTGATTGCTGTCTTGCCACCTTTATATACCTTTACTCGTTGTTCACTTTGCAATTTGATATGTCATTCGCCAATAGACCTCGTTCACACCATTTTCTTTACTATCAGGCAATCGTCTGTTGTATTCGTATCGTGTAGTTTATACAAATGCATAGTAAATTATATATACATTTGCTGCCAATGGCAAATTGTAATGTTACTCAAATATTTTTTCCAGACTCAATGAAGTTGATACTGATTGAATTATAAAAGTGACTTATGGTCCTACAAATGGTTTCAAAGCAAATCTTTGGTATGTAATAAAAATGAGTAGGTGTTACTATAATCTCTTATTTCTTGGACGAAAAATAATTGAAAAGAAAATTAATGATATCGATATCACGCTTCTTAAAAAGTTAAATCTAAAAGGAATCTCTAAGTGCTTTCAGACACTATGCACACTTAGTTTAGTAATAAAAGAAAATTACCCTTGGTTACCGAGACAACAACGGTTCCACTTCGCTCAGGGCTTGTAGGTGTTAAATGCAAATTGCTAGCGTTTCACCGGAGGACAATGCGGTCGAAGTGTTGCACGTCTTGTAAACAGCGCGGACGTGGTTTGTTGTTCTACTTTTTTGGGTGAGCGCTCTTCCGTAAACGGCGATGCATAGGCAGCCGCAGAAATACCAGTGCCCCTACAGAACCTCGTTCATTGCCACCTTACATGGAAGACGCGGGCGTGAACATGGATTTTCTGATGTGGGTATAAATTTCGAATGCACGTAAAAACGGTTTATTCAATATTGAATCTGCGCATTCGTCGGTATTGTACCAACATGGTTTCCGTTTACGGTACATGTTACGCGTGGGAGTATGTCGATCATTGCTGTCGTTCGAAAACGTGGGTCGCTCTGTACAAATGCACAAGAAACATTAGAGTGCATTAATATTTTATTACACGGAAACATTAACATCGGCACATCCAGAGCATTGGGATGGAATTATATTTTATGGAAATGGACATTGAAACTGAGCCAACGTTCATTGCATTCTCATAGCGACAGATATGAGGGCGTGTGAGCAGACACGAGCGCAGCGGCGTGCCTATCTACAACAATAAGACCGCGCCTTCAAAACATTCTTCGCCATAATCACTGCAAAATATACGTTAGCTATAAATTAATGCAAGCCGACTGCAAACAAGCCGGTAATGCACACGCAATAAGCGTAGCGTATCGTGTCATTGTTGACAGCTTCAATGAAACAACGCACGGTCACAAATCACAATGCCTCGGTTGTGGTTACGTAGAATCCTTATAATTCACTTTGCCAATTAGACTTTGAGCTGAACTTTGTAAATTACGGCTACGGCTTTGTAAATGACAGTGATAATGGTGTGTTAGGAATATTTTAATTGTTTATGTTATGCGAAGTTATGTTTTTTGTAAATTCGCTATATATAAGTTTCAAATATAAGATAATTCAAAGTAATTGAATTCAAAATTTATATGCTATCTACAAACATTGCTTACTATTAGTCACAATGTAAAGCATTTTTACCAAATATCAAGTCATGATTTGATGATGAAACCTAAAGAAAATTGCGAAAAAATAACTCACAATGTAATCATATCTTCCAAGTCAATTTTGACTCACTTTCCGGTTTCCGATAGACCTTAAATTTTACATACTTGTCTTATTTTTCTGACAATTAAGCAGACATCTAGTACTATTAAGCGTATTGGACAGTAGTATTCCCTAAATAGAGATCAGTAGAATTAACTAATTAAGCTTACGATTGCGTTTATTGATGGAGTCTTAGATAGTATACCTATTTAGGTACTTTTTTGAACCCTTAGTATAAAGCTCCTTTCTTATTAATTGTTTAAAAAAAACTGAAAAGGATCTGCTTTAAATGAAAACAATACAAATGTATATTCAGTTTGCATTGTAAGCGCATTTAGGTCAAGCGTTTAATAATTGAGATTTATTGATAATGATTTATAAGATAAATGTTATCAAGAAAGTATACCAAAACATTTTTATTAAGTAACGCAAGAACCATATGTTACAATTAAAACTTTATTAATTTGCTCTCAAATGTATTTTATTATTAGTATATATTTGCGATGACGAATGACGCAAATAGTATTATAATATCTCATGCCAATCAGTTTTCTCCCAAAATAACTTCAATATAAATAATATCTAGCTTAATTTATTCGATAACTCGACTTTTATTATACCTATGATTAGTGAATTGCAAACACGATGTGATGTAGATTTACACTTTTGAACTTTCGGTACATTGGCAGATTGAGGATTAGGTATCAGTATGACAGAGCTGAAGCTTGGTGTGAACTCTTGAAATTGCGAATAGCACCTATAACGTAAGAGACTGGCTTTTTTACACATTACTCTAGAATGAATTATGTATTATCGTAAGTGTCGTGTATGCCGGTCTATTCATGGTATCGGTCGTCAATACGGCGCCGGGTTACATCATACGATTGGAAAACTCGCCGCGTCGAAGAGGCCCAAAGACGTTAGACCGCGACTGGACTGGGAATGAACTCGTCTCCGCTCTAGTCACGTCACGTCTGCACACTCAAGGCTGCTTTCAAAAGTTTAAATTTACGTTAAATGACATTAACGAGTGGAAACGTTCTGTGACACCTTGAGTGGAGTGGATTTTCTCCGTTTATTGTGTGTGTGAATGCGCATAAATATTCATTGCGCACACAAACGCAAAACGCGGCGCCGTGTCGCGCTCGGTCGAGTCAAAGGTGTAGGCTCGGCGCCGTCGCTCACATCTCAAACTGAACAGAAAAGAATAATGTAGAGTACCTACGCATATCATCCGATACTTCATTAAACTCCTTGAACTTCAATCTCCCAGTTAAACAGCTTTTTTTAATATCCAATTTTAACACAATTTTTTTGATATAAATATGTATAGAAAGCAACAGCTTTTATCATCAGATAAAATAATAATAAATTTCTCCAACTCTTTCGATCCACTATGTTTACACAAGAATACATATGAGTAACACATATAAGTCGCGTATTGTGACGCTATATTGGCGCCACTTCGTTATAAATCTGAGCATGTCTTAAACATTAAATGAATACACAGATTGTTATAAATATATTGGCGCCACCCTGCACTAGTAAATCATAATCTGCCTTCAAGATTTGATTGCGCAAACAAGTCCACTCGTAATAATGTTTACCAAAGTTAGTGTGGAAATTGCTTGTTTAACATATCAGAGAGGGCATAATCAGGTACGATAAGAGGATTTACTGCGTCTATAATTTATAGCCAAAGATGCAACGTATCTATCCTTATTCAGAAGTGTGTCGTAGAGATAGCAGTGTTTAAGCAAGGCGTGAAACCGTATTTATTAGAATTAATAAATTATTTATTATGCCGACTAGCTGTAACTGCTTGTGGATAAATTTATAAAGACAATAAATTTTAATTGTAGCATTTATATTTGAGTAATAGTTGTTTATTAACATGGCGCTTTGGAAACTAAGAATAAATGAAATTATTTTGAAATCTTTCAAAAATGATGATATGTGATAATATTCTTGAGTTGATTTCAATTTTTAAGAAAAATTTAGTCTGGCCTTTCACCCTGTAGGAGATTGGATGAATATGTTGAGAATTAAAATTGTAATGTAAATTGTTGAATATAACTTATTATAACTCAATATTTGTCGCTTGTATTTGAAAAATACAAATAATTGTTATGTTTTAAGTGTCATTGAAATATTGTTACTAATAAAATATTTTGATTGTATAAAGCGATTGATTTGAAGCAGAGTATGACGTTAACGCCGTTAAAATATATGCATATTTCTATATAAGAAAGCGATGCATAATATTAATTTGAGTGTCGCCGTCTAGACGCCATATGATTCTGATAGGATTGAATGAAACTTCATCCAATCAAACGAACAGTGGGATCGGCGCGGTCTCATTCCCTATTCTTTTCACAGCCTTTAGCCAATTCATTGAATGATCTTATTTTCTAAGCTTTCTGATTTTCTTTGTGTGCCAAAGAAAGCATTTACAATGTAAAGTAAAATTCTGAAGCAAATGCTATAAATATTAATGAAAGATTAGATAAATCTATTCAAAGCAAATGCACGTATGCACTAATTAATTTATTACCTCCATCCATATCAGTTGGCTTGAGTATTCATGGCAATATTACCTTGATTAATTTACTTGTTTGTAGTCTGCTGGATTATTAAATCATTGTTTGTTTTGTTTTAGCTCCCGATGTCGTTCAAGAGGATAGCCCTACCATCGTAATTGGACAAGAAGAAGAGGAATTGAGTATGAAACGTAAGAACTGATTTATTGTTATAAGCTTGTTTTAGCTTTGCTTTTATCCCTGACTATAAACTTTCTAGAATAGGAATACGAAAACTTTCTAGGAAGGTTTTCGGTAGATATGAATAATTTTACTTTATATAATAATGTAGTGAATTGTTATACCTATTTGTACTTTTGGGATAATGGGATATCTGGGATACTATTTTAAACAATCGATAATTTAACCAAACTCCCATTTAATTTATAATAAATGAATTCAATATATTTAAATATTCATTACAGATTTTGGGGCACTCTTGACGGGTAGGTCCCCTCTGTGCATTCGCCGAGATGATATGACAGGCGTGCCCGTGGCGGCTGGTGTAGCTACAGCACGCTTCACGTTTCGGCGCCGCCATCTTTTCTGGTCTGTGCTACTGGGACCTTCTATGGTCACCCAGCCGAGAGCTCTAGCGTTTTTGGATAGAGGGGGACGTATGCTATTGGAGCATCCGTTGAAGAAGTCTCCGGGTATACATGCTACGTACGAGGATAAAACGGATAAGGTACTTTCAAATCTGATTAGTTTTTGATCGCTAATTTCACAAGATATACGATATCGAATATGAATGAAATGTTGCTTGAACCGACCGCTTTTTATTGTTCCATATTATCTTCTCTATTTTCAAAGTTTTCTTTTGGTTTCACCTTTTAGATATTGCATTTTATTATAACTTTTCCGGTCTTCTCCGGTTAATCTACTTTTATATGTTAACAATAATACCTTACCCAGGATTCATTATACTAATACACACTTTCCAGCTATGTGGTGTGTGGCGCAGGGTTCCACGAGAGTACAAACGTTTGCTAAGAGAAGGCTCCCTTTACGTGGCTCTCATATGGGGAGATGAGAGGAATAATTCCATGGATAGTGCTCTTAGTGGTCGGATTAGCAGGTAAGGAGACTTTTATTTCATTTTACATTCCATTTTTTATAAAAGGAGATCTACCTGTATAAGATATCTAACCATCGTTATTATTATAATATAATCAGAACCTAGAAAATACCTCAAGGCTTTATCGCGCGCTTAAGATTTAAATTGTGTTAAATTTAGAGTCTATATATTCAAGTCTTGTAAGAGCCGAGAGTATAGTCGTAAAGTAGAGTTTATATGAGCGCTTTCATGAAGCGTAATGCAGCTTTATATGCAGCAATGTTTCCGATGCATTACAATTGCTTGCGATACCGGCGTATGGCCCATTTGCACCTAAGCTGCTATTCCTTCAACATAATTCTGTGAAATATTGCTGTATGGTAATGTGACTAGAATGGATTCACATCGATACTGTACTATTAGCGAATGCGTATGGGCGCTTAAAATTACATAAAACCAGTCGGGAAGTACGCATACAAACTGAAATCGGCTTCTAATCAGCTTTTGCAGCTTTCAAACACTATTAATATAAACAACCTATACTACCCGAGTTTCTTTATGACTTATTTTTAACATAACGGACAAGAGCTTACTTTTATTAAAAGTTTATGTTTATATTCAAGGTTTTTTTTTATTATTTCCGTGGTGATATTGTGAAGGTAGTATAACTTTCGTATTAAACAGCGTTATAAGTTGCCTTATTTATTTTTATTGCAATAATGTTGTATGACAATTAATCTAGTACGGAGATTTTACCTAAAAAAATTTAAATAGAGTACATTGTGTAAAAAAATCATCTTGCATCATGTTGATAAATAGACACGATCTGAACCCAATTCCAATGCAGAAGAGTTAACCTTGCAATATTGTTTCAAGGATATCGCTACGAGCCTCATTGTTCGTATTAAATTAGCCGTATGATTAATAACGGAAACTCACTTGGCTTCATTAGTAGTTAGTCTAGACGAAGCGATTTATTTTACAAATATTTACAGTGGAAATTCACTCAAGTGGAACCTGATTAATTAATTCCTGTATTTATTTATAATCAAATTGTTTGATGTATTTCTATGTGATATATTTTTCTTATTAAAAAAAATTATAATTTAATTTTACCTTAAATGAGGAAGGTTGTTATGGAAAGAAAAAATATACCACGGGTCAAGCAGGGGCGGACCACTAGTTACTAATAAATAATAGATTTATAAGCAATACGTGCCTTATCCTATAGTTTGATGCCATTCCTTAAAAAAAATTATCCGTGATTTAATAATTCGTTTACAGATACCCAGCTCTGTCAACAGAGATGTTCACTTCGCTTCTAGAGCCGGAGAATGCGCCAGTATCTATCGGCAACGGCGCATGCGACGACTACCGCGTGCCCGGCCAGGAGGAGGGCTGGTGGGGCGGCACCGCCGTCGTCACCGGGGCGGCGGGGGCGGCGCCCAGCCTGCACCTGGCCATCGTGTTCAACGGCGTGTTCAAACCGGGCTCGAGGGACCAGGCGATACGCGTGCTGCTCACGTTGCCGGAGAAGAATCAGACTATCATTGATGAGGTTAGTTCAATGGTTGTCAATGATTGGTGGTCAAATGGGCGCGGAACCTAGTCTACACCATACAATAATTGTCACATAATGACAATTATTATTCTTTCTCTATCTCGAAAAATTTAAATGGATATATCAAAAGCGCTCTTTAATAACCTTCCAGATCCAAAAAATGAACAAGCCGAGCTACGAGTTCAACGTGATAGAAGTGTCGACGCCGGTATCGGCCGCGGAGCTGCGGTCGCTGGCGCGCGGGCGGCTGCTGCTGTCGGTGGAGAGCCTGAGCAGCCCCGAGCGGCGCGTGGCGGGCGCCGTGCGGCAGCGCGCCGCCTGCGAGCTGTTCCACGCGCCGCTCGTGGCCGAGCGCCTGCCCGCCGCGCCCGTGCCCGAGGGGCTGGCGCTGCTCTACATCGACAAGGATGGCTCGCTCGTCTATGATATACAAGTGAGTTCTATAGCAATTTGGGAGTTGGGTTCGGGTGATTGAAGAAAAGGTTAGGTTAGGCGGCATGTTTATAATAAGTGACTTTTCCTAGTGTAGTATTGCTGCTTTTCCTGCTTTATAGCCGCTTTACACTTAAATTGATGTTAAACAATATTATGAGGCTTTACTCGCGTAAGGTTGAACTTCTCGAGTTTTCTGAAAATAATCAGTTCAATGAATTTTGGTTTTGGTTTAAGTTTGGAAATGTCTTCTGCATGTATATAACATGGAAATTATATAAAGAAGACAAAAACGTTTTACTTAGCATCACATTTCCATCTTACAGATAGACAATCTCGGTCTCGCAGATCCAAAGATAACCCTTGTGGAAGAGCAAGGCAAACGTCATTCCCAAGTTGAAATATTGGACACGCGGATGGGAGTACTAGCTCGACCTAGTGCTAGAATATTCCCTCCGCTTTACGAGGACCAGCTCGCGGTGCACATCGGATCTGATACTGGTGAGTTGGGTTTTAATAGAAAATTCATGCATTGGATAAAATTCATACTGTATTTTGATCCTCTCTTTGATGATATTACCAAAAAAAGGTGAAAGTGGAGTGGAATATTGTAAATATACGTTGGCATCTACTCAGTCATTTCAACATTGAATGTTATATCGAAGTTGTAGCAACAACATTTCGTACGACTGTTTCTTTATTCTGAATATAATAAACAATTTACTAACAAATCACTCACGTATGTCAATCGCTCACATAAGTTTGTTTTATACTATGTAGTGATTTTTTGTAAGGCAATAATTTACATAGCTTAAATGGACCCATATAGCAGTATTTCTAATATCACCTCTTCCTTTATTCAGGTCCACCTCTCCTCCGCGGAAGACTATTATCCCGTTCGCTCCCTGACGCCGCGGGATCTGGTCCAGCGCTGCTGCGGCGCACTGATGCTCGTC
The DNA here is from genome assembly GCF_012273895.1 of Zerene cesonia. Classification (NCBI taxonomy): domain Eukaryota; kingdom Metazoa; phylum Arthropoda; class Insecta; order Lepidoptera; family Pieridae; genus Zerene; species Zerene cesonia. Next base: position 5,222,914 of record NC_052113.1, on the reverse strand, counting down.
TTCCGCCATCCGCTACACCTGTCGCCGGGCTCGCCTGGATCTCTGTGGATGCTCTTTGTGGGATTAATTATGAAGTGAGTTCTAATTTGGAATAGTTTTATAGTAGACCTCCAGTCAATAGGAATATCCAGTAGAGAAAGATTGCTAAGAGAAGTGTGGGTTCACCCAAGTATACCTAGTCTTGCCATAAATATTGTAATAAAGAAAAAAGAAAATTGTTAACTGCAAATAACATTTATTACTT
>NC_052113.1:5212013-5221670 GCF_012273895.1 Zerene cesonia | reverse complement strand
ATAGTCTCAGAAGATATGGCAGCAGTTTACATTGCTTACAAATTATTATTTGTCACAGAAAAATAACTCTTGATCATCAGATCTTAAATTATTAAGAAGTCACGAAAAATCAAGTCAGACTTTCTACTTATTTTTTTAAAAAATGGTTTCAACAAACACCATTCTTAAATATGCATCGAACATAACAAAGCGTTCACGGGTCCACAAAATACGTTCCAGGTATTCGTAAACGGCTACAACGGCGCCTGGTCGTCCTGGCTCGAGGGTCACGCGATCGGCAGCACGGGACCTCGGGCGCTCTCAGGGTCAGAGGGTTCCATACTGGAGCCGAGCCCCTCGGAACTGGCGGCTCTGCACGCTGGGGCTGCGTACCTCAATATACGGGCGGCGGATAATGGCACTGAATTCATGCGCACGCGGTTACCTCAGGTGAGTTTCCAGCATTCACGAGAAAAAACTGGTATAGAGACAGAAGACGACTGTAGTAAATTAGTCGTGTATTTTGTAGATTTCTAACTACTTTTTACCAATGATTTTTTTTTATATAATATATAAATGATAGAGGGTATAATGAAAAAAATATACGCATTGGTAGGAAATTCGATCTACGAGTATGAGATGCCTCTTAAGATAAATGCCTGCCCCTTTTTTTCTGAAATAACAATTTCTATGATTTATGTGAACAAGTATTTTAAACTAAAATATATTTTTCATGCTTCAAGATGTTAATGATGAGGTAAGTTATATATAGTAAGTATAGGCAAAAAAAAAAAAAAAAACTAATGTCGAATGAAATTTATGGAAGTATTGCAACGTAAACGTAGCTTATGGAAAATTTTGAAAACTATTTTAAAATTATACCAAACTACCCGCAATAACTTTAAATAAAAAAAAAATATTTGTTCAAAAGAAATACATATTACTATGTACCTACATAATATGCATTGAACCCCACACCAGGCTCAATCTCTCGCCGTATAACCACTACACAGTTCTCACGAACGCCACTCAAATTGCCAGATAAGCGTGCCGCCGTCGTGTCTGCCCGCGGTCCCGTACACCGCGGACAACGAGCTGAGCGCGCCGCGCCCGCCGCCGCCCGACAACTCGCTGTCCAACACCGCCTCCTGCTTCTACGCGGGACGCTCGTATGAGGACGGCGCGCAATGGATGGCGACAGAGGTGGGATGCGTTACATTAACAGTGTGTGATTTTTTGTGGCAGTATTGTGATTTTAAATAGAAATCTATTTAACATGTACAACGCGATTGCTTTAGCTTTATACTTATACTGCCATTACTTGTCCCGGATCCCGAATCAAACCAAAATAAGCTTCTATTGTTCAAAGAAAATTGAAAATAATAAATAAACTTGTATAAATTCACAATATTACTTCTAAATCGACCGTCTTCAGAAAAATGAGGTGGTTCCTAATTCAACAGCATTTTTTTGTTAGTTACCCCAAAATTTTGGGCTGGATAAACCGATCTTGATCATTATTTTTTCATTTAAAGGTCTGTGCCGCCCGTGTGGTCCCATTTAAATTTGGTCTAATTCTAACAACTCCAAAGTGTTTTTTTAGGTTTTAGTTAAAAACAATTGTAGAATTAACGAACTTACCTGAAATGAAGTTCTGTTGTAATTATACTATATATTAAACCACTCCAAGTTATTCTAATTAACACTATAGTATCACGGGACAAAATGCGGGGGATGTGATACAACAAAGTAAATTAGAACACGTTGCACCGAGCTAGCAGTACAATGAGTACAGGAGTGCGTTCGCTTGCAGTCGTGCCACATGTGCGGGTGCGTGCAGGGTGCGCTGCGCTGCGACCCCGTGCGCTGCCCGCCCGCGCCCTGCGCCGCGCCCGCGCTGCTGCCGCCCGGACAGTGCTGCCCCATCTGCACCAGTGAGAGCTCTCAGCTTTTTGTTACACCCACTTGCCCTCACACGTGCATGACTCCTTGTCACGCACTCTGTCTTTCTCAAGTTTATTTTTCGTTGTCTCTAAACAAACATGATTAGCAATAAATAGCGGCATAATCATATCAAAATGTCGAGAAACAAAAGTGACTGCTTTTAGTTACACGATGCGCTAATTTATCCTCATTACGCCTACGCCTAGCGATCCGTGCCGTTTTAAACAAATCATCGCATATTGTTGTACATATAATGCTAACAACTCCACAATGGCACCATGTGCCACCTCACGCGAGTGTCACTTCATGACATGTTACGTGACGCAGACTCGACGACGGCGGTGTGGAACGAGTCGCACGGCTGCCACCTGGCGGGGCAGTACCACGCGCCCGGGTCCTCGTGGCACCCGTACCTGGTGCCGGGCGGGTACGACACGTGCGCGGTCTGCACGTGCGACTTCGCCACGCGCCAGGTCAAGTGCCCGCGGGTCAAGTGCCCGCCGCTGCGCTGCGCCGAGAAGGACGCCTACCGACCCGATAAGAAGTCTTGCTGTCGGGTCTGTCCCGAGGTGAGACTTATACCTACGTGCTAAACCTCCTTGTGTGTGATCTTGATTGACCTTATTGAAACTTTTTGATTAACGTATGTCTCAAGTTTCAATATTTATTCATTAAATCGGTTCTATACTTTATGATGTTTATTTGGTTACATTGATGTGTAACGCTAGCTGATAGATAACTTGTGAAACTAGCTGTCAGGTTACTTAAATGGGTTAAATAGTAATAGACCAGAGGAAAAGAAATTGTGCATTATGCATTTCTTGATACCTAGCTTTCGTTCTAATAACGATGTACGGGGTTGTAGGGCCCGTACAGAGTATTTTGGAATGATTGATAAATAAAAGAATTAAGTACAATTATCCGTTTATTGTCTTAATTCTATATGGTTTGGTTAATGGTTATGAGAACGCGCGATTTGTATGGCGATCGATCGATATAAAATGTCGCGTATTGGCGTAAAATGCTGACAGCGCACAACGTGTTGTACGAAGACCGTACAAACGATATACTTTATCTCCATTCAACCATTTTCCAGTCAGGATAATTGATAATTTGTATTAATATATTCAGGTGAAAGCAAAGAAAGTGGAGGAAGAGACGCCCAAAGACCAGGGCGCGCCGCGCACGGCGGAGGAGATCCTGGCGGAGGGCGGCTGCAAGTTCCCCGACGGGCCGCTGCCCAACGGCAAGGAGGTGCACCCCTCCATACACTCGCACGGCGAGCAGCGCTGCGTCACCTGCCGCTGCAAGGTCGGCATGATACACACGCCCCATTACTATTTATCTACTTATATATCTGGCAACTCCTCTTTTGTGTTGCTATTTTCTCGTGCTATCTATGAAGTCAATTTAATCAAGGAGGTAGATTGAATGCAGTCTTTAATTTCCAAAACGTTTTATTTAAAGGGAAATCGAGAAATCTGTTACAAAAGAACATTTTAAATCGGTATTGTTTAACAGTAACTCTATTTTTCGGAAATGTTATCGAATGTCAAATAATTTCTTAGTCTTCAACTAACTTATATATACGTACTTATGTTTTGTACCAATTAGTTGAATCATATCGAAAATGAAACACTTTAAATTTGTATGAAATGACGTATGAATGTTAGCCCGTCCCATATCCGCAGGACGGCGAGGTGACGTGCGTCCGCAAGCGCTGCAACCGCGCGGCGTGCGCGCGGCGGCGGCGCGGCGACGCGTGCTGCGCCTGCGCGCGCCACCGCCGCCAGCGCGCGCCGCGCCCGCCCAGCTGAGCGTGAGTGCCCGACCCTACCTAACTCCCGCCCTCTGCCCCGCTTGTCGAACCGTGCTTATACGGATTGTCCACATAGACGTATCCTAGTAGCCTAATCAAAAATACAAAAAGAATCAGTTCTTATCAACTGGTGCATTATAATAACGGTGTATATGAATATTTACCCACTGAATAAGCTGTATTTTCAACTAATCTATTAACTTTTGCAGGCCGCGCGACGAATTAAATGGTGGTGCTGGTCTACGTGGATATATATGCACTGCGCGCAACGCTGTATACAACAAGTGAGAACTTACAGTAGTGATAGTCTTCATGGACCTTTATGTACCGGGCGACACGCTCTGTTAGCACCTGGTGTTAAGAATAGTGCTAGTGTACATGGACACTCACCACCCGCACTGACACACGCGACACGTTCTACTGCCGCAACTGTCAACATGCGCTAGTGTACGCAGACCTTTACACCACGCGCATGTGTCACGTTCAACTGTTTCCACTGTATCGTTGTGCAAGTGTACGAGTATACTTACCACGCGACACGATAAATATAGCATACAACTAAATTCACTATTTTGTTTCGAGTCGTGTCCGCGTGGTAGCGTGTGCGCGTACCTTTACAGCCGCCACGTGCGTAAAGCACTAGATGGAACCATGGTGTTGTGATCAGTGATTGCGGAACATTCGAGTGACTTACATCTAATGCGAACAGTTAGACTGACGCCCGTAGCCTTGAGCTGTAGTTGCCACGTTAGTACTCGGAGATATTTGCTGTGCGATTTAATTGAGAATAAGATCGACTTAACCTCACATTGTGACGTCATTGTTGTTAATCAAAACCACTTCAGTATGTGTTTACATATTGACACATTCACTGCACTACTTAATGATATACGCTAAGCAATAACGTTTGTTTAAAATTTTTATTTAAGATCGGAACGAAATAAAATGCACCGTTATTGATAGGCAAAACGGTTTTATATGCGTATTGTAATTATCAAATGACATTTGACACATAAGTATGAATATTTGACGTTCCTATGCTTAGTCGGATCGCATAGTAAAGACTTGTAAAGCTCAAATATCTCTGAGTAATAGAGTGAGTAGTTGTAACGTTGCCGACTTAGCGAGTTACAAACTCATTAGCGTAGTATAGTGACGATATTGTAACGACAGACCTTTACTCAATTTGATGTTCAGGTTATTTAGGTGTTGCGTAACTATAGCTTAAGTTTAAAGACTGATTTATACTCGGAGTAAACGTCTGTCATGGTGTCCTCATAGTATTTATATTTTATTAGGTTTTTATGAAGCTTATTGCTTTTTTCTTTTTCAATCGTTCGGTTATAAATATATTTTTTAAAGTTCGCTATAAAAATTAGTTGTACAAGTTTGTCGCGCGTAAGTCGGCAATGAATATGCGTCTTTTTGATGCGGCATTCGGCCGCGCGACACTGTCATTGTCTTCCCTTGACTTTAGGCGATTTCAATGTACTTCCCACCGGTAAATATTATAATTGGTATTATGTATCCAGTAAATTAGGCGCATGGAACTGCCCGATGTGATGGAAACGATTCATTCGAAATTATGTCGAAAAGAAAAAACGCTTCATTTTTATATCGGAATTTTTAACTAGTTCTTATTGAAATTTTTATGCTGTTTCGAAATTTTGTGATATCAAATAACATTTGAACGGTATCAGAATTTGTCTCTTAATCACGTGGGCATCTTGGTATGTAACGGAGCGCGGTCGATGTTAAGATGTGCCATATTTTCTTAAATGTAAATAATAAATTATTAATCTATATTTACCTGCTCTATGTGCATATTTAAGGAATTTCATGTGAATCGAATCGATGTAATCTTTATTGGAAACATCACAATATATAATTGGTTATATTTATATCGTGCATTTGCTTTAGTGTTGTGGAATGCGAGCGTTTATCTGAACGTTAAATATTACCGTATTTAATCAATCTGTGTTAACGTTTTAGTGTAAGTATAATGTATTATTGTGAATGTCGGCCAGAGCTTGTAAATATTCGATATGTTATATATCTTATTAGATTACTCTTTATGTACTATTTAAAGCATGTCGCTGATATAAGATGTCTAGAGTAAGTATATTATCTGAAGGGTGACTAGTTTTGTTTAATTACTATAAGTGAATAGGTTATAGTTACGTAATTAAGGAAGCTAGTCGAAATATGATGATGTGATGAACGCCATGTAGGTAGTACGTCTGTCTTAGTTTTTCTTATGAATGGATTGCTTTTACGGCGCGGATTTCTATGGATTTTGATATCACGAGACATTGCCAAAAAAATGTGAAATTTATGTATTTCGTCGTGTTTGTTGTGGGTTCTAGTCCATCAAAATTGTAAATGTATTATAGTCACTCACATGATATTGGCTAACTTTGTATTTTATTTTCATATGTTTATTGTAATTCCTTACGCGAGTTACGGTTTTAGTTTGTTTAATTATCTAACAAGTAGAGTAAACCTATGGCTTGCTAATAACATAACTAATAGCCATAAAGGGTACTATGAATATGCTTGTATTGCATTGTTTTATTTAATAATAGTTTATCTTCCTGCAAGTGTATAAAGGGAGGAATATGGTATATTTTATTTTGGCTTCAGTGGAAAATATACATATCAGAATATACTATTTTTATCACGTAAAGAGCATAATTTTGGCTGATTGAAACAGCTTATCATGTTATGTAAATCATCATACCGTTTTATTGTACATTAAATTACTTGTCCAATCAAAAATGACTTTCTTTTTCTTCTATTTATATTGATGATAAAGTATAGTGGCACAATATGATAGCAATTGCGTATTTTACATATGATATCTTTCACCCTAGGCCGATTATAATAATAATACGTTTAATACTTATCTCTCCTATTTGTATGATTGTGTGCAATTTTAAGTGGAGATATTAATATACTGCAGTGGTGGTTCAGTGGTGAGGACTCGGACTTCGATAAGTCGAGGTTCGAGACTACGAGCGTGCAGGAAATAAATTGATTTTTCAATTTATCTGCACATGTCAATAAAATAACCACTGCTCGAAACGGTGAAGGAAAACATCGTGAGAAAACCTTTTGACATGAGAGATCTGCCAACCCGCAGTTGGCCAGCGTGGTGGATTATGGCCTAAACGCTCTAAACCCTCATAGGAGGCCTGTGTCCCAGCAGTCAGAACATATATGGGCTGATGATGATGATAACGATGATGATTAATATACTGGAAAAAAATGCAGCATAAATAACCATAAATAAAGTTGTTATTGCTTGACATATATTTTTCAGTCAAGAAAACCAGCATAGTTTCCGTTTCCGTGGGATTTTCGGAATGTCCCATCTCAGGTCTCGAGATAACTTGGTATCAAACTTCATCCAACTCGGTTCAGCCAGCCAGACTTTCGCATATCTAATATTAGTAGGGACATTTATTTATATGATGTATTATAAGTTATTGTATTAAGAAATATATTGGGCTGGTACAGAAAATTCCGCTGAATAATATACAAAACTTCGTAATAAACCTATAGATAACATTTATTCTATTGAGAGCATTTTTCAACATTTTGGAACGAATTTTATTAACGCCGACACATGGAAAGGCTTCTTTATAAAAACTGAAAATTAATTAATCCACAGGTAGAGCTCATGCGAATATTTCTGTGTTGAGTACAATGTGTGGAGGCCCTTTCCTTTATTCCAGTCGTGTCGGCAATCCTTTCGCATATCTTTTATTACTACTATTGATATTTACTATTATTGACATTTACATTTTAGAGGGGTCCTTTTCACACCTGTGTGAAAAAATCACTCCTCCTTGGTAGAGTGGTTAACGCGTAAGCGTAGAACCGGGTTCTGATTCTGGATTCGGATCCCAGTGGAGACTTTCAATAAAATGTCTCGGTCTGGCAGGACCTAGAAGGCTGATCACCTACTTGTCTACAAAAAATCGATCATGACACAAATGTATATTACTGCCCCATACCCAATAAGAGACAAGGGATTTTTTCTCTTCATACGTGTTGTAATTAACTAATATGACATTGGCTGATATAATGAACATTATATTTTACATCTAGTTAATAGCTTATTGTACGCATATAAACATAAATACCAAGTGCTGGTCGCCAAAAGCACGAGTGTCGCGCGAAAATATATTCAGCTCGCTGTGACCGATATTCGTAGCGAGTAACAGTGAAGTTTGGTTACCGGAATCGGGTTAATGTTTAGATTTAGTGCTAATAGGGTGGCTGTAAATTTGCTACAATGTTCTGGCGCTATCGGATGGCACATTTGGCAAGTTCGCCCCGCCCCGGGCGGACGTCGCTTGCCAGCCTCGTATACGTTCGCATGCTATCGTTCGCTGGTTAACGCGCCTTAAAATTGTTTTTATATGCCACTAGCTGCCTGCCCCGGCGCCGCCGTGGACACTTTTTTGTAAGGTTTTAAAATTTTTAGTTATCGTTATCCTGAGCCAAGTGCAATCGAATAATAAGGGGCGAAGATGACATTCTTTTATACAAAATACTTTGTGTTAGATACTCATTGATTTTTGGCATTACCTTAAAGATTATTAGTTTAAAGAAGTAATGTAGATCGGAATAAAACAGGTATAGATATAGATTTGTTTATTAATAAATTAGGTATAACTTAAAAAAAAAAAACGTTAAACAACTATGAATAAATTTTTAAGAATAAAAAAAAAATGGTAAACGAGGCGGGATTCAAACCTGCGTCACTTCGCCGAACCGTGGCAAATTTTGAAACTAAATGTAAACTATAAGTTATAAAATATTATGGACATGGATATAGTTTATCAAACAAATAGACTAATACAAAAAATATTATATTGAACTCTTCATAACGGCCCGCGCGGTGTCTGCCATAGCATTTGCAACCTTCGTAGCTATTTCCACATGGCTGTTAACTCCCATTATTCCGACACGTAGAACCTTACCAGCTGTTGGGCCCAAGCCTCCAAACATAACTATATCGTGTCTGTAAACAATGGTTAAATTAATAATTTTAGAACTATGTTAACTGTACCCGCGTAACCCATGGAAATTCCTATGAAAATGACGTATTTCGCTTCAAATAAACCTATATGCCTTTGTAGCCAGACACAAAAATCATACCATAAATCGCTCCTAGAAAAAAGCGCTTTATTTGTCTAAACACGTTTTAGCATTTAAATAGTGGATAGTATTCGTATACGTATCCTATCGAGTAAGAAGGTTAAGGAGACTTAATCTAAAGAGGTAGGGTAAAGATGTAGAAACGTATAGGGCATTTACTACAATCCTTTAATGCTGGCATTTGAGGTAGATTAATTGTTTACGATGTAGATTAAGCAACGGAGTAAACAGAAAACACTAATTTAATTAAACTTTAATCGCTATCGAAAATGACAAATAAATTATTCATTCATTTTCAAATTTAAATCTATTTTGTTACTTTTTAAACTCTGAATTGTTTCGAAATACCCTATATGTATTTTTCCCAAAAACAAATGAGTTAATTAGTAATCACCAAAACTTACTTTTCCCGCATATATCTTAAATATTCATCACTCTTGCATCTTTTCGGAATAACTACAGTCGTGACGGTTGCAAGTCTGTCCTCCGGTTTCGGAATGAAGAATTCGAATCCGTAATCTTGAATTTTCTTTTGGAAATGAGCTGTGGTAGCGGCGTGGCGGGCCCAAGATTTTGGCAGAGTCTCCTTACATAACTCCATGAGGCAACATCTAAGCGCCCACACCATTGGCGGACTTTGTGTGTGATGGTATCTGGAAATATATAATATAAAAAATAAAAATAAAAATAGTTTATTTCATTTCCAATTTTACAAAATATGGAGTAGTAGGGACCTCCTAGTAAGT
>NC_052113.1:5208851-5211013 GCF_012273895.1 Zerene cesonia | reverse complement strand
CAGATTCGAAATTCAAATGTAATATTTTTTTATAATTAAGTGTAACAGTATTTATGGCCAGACTAAGTATATGTATTATATAGTAAGTTAGATATATTATATATTTATCTTAATAATTATCAATTTAAAGCAGAAAAGTAATTCTTCATAGCTTTTAAACGGAAAACATGGGTTAAGATTGTCATATAGTTTCATTGCATCGTCACACAGATGGAATAAAGCCTATAGTAGTAGAATAATTAGACATGTTATTCACGCACACATACATCTTCTATCTCTGTTTGAATTGAATCAGGCCCATAGAAGGTGTCCGAGTCTATTTGAACTATGAAATCATTCACTGTGCAGTAAATTTATGTCCTTCAATTTATGAAATTGATACGGAGATTATTCTTCTTTTCATATTTTAAATCTCATATTTGAGCAGAAATAGTTTAAATTTAAGGTATTTTCAGTGAAGTTTGTATCAGTATAGAGCGCTAATGATGTTAAAATAATTACATTATGATTTGCCGTTTAGTATTAATTAAATGCGAAACCCTAGCAGGTAATTATTTAAGGTTGTGTTAATTTACCCTCAACACGTTTTGTTAATTACACAGTATGTGAACCCATCTATTTCACGTACAAAATTATGTCAGAAACCTCTCGAGAGTGCACTTTTCAAGTTAACTTAAAAGGAAAGCAAAGTTTAGCGGAAAAACCATTCGATTTTCCAAGCTTAAACGAGACACGGGTTCCGAACAATTTAATTACATCCCCCATCCCTTTCCCTCATGACTAGATTTTATATTCTTATGTCTTACAGTCTCTGTAGAACTCTTCCCAACTTAAAAACTCCTTTAATTACAGCCTCTCAAGAAACCCGCAATTAGCATGCGGCTCAAAATAGCAGGAGCAGTAAAATTTCAAAATAAATACTTGCTTTGAAATCTTCTAAGTGCGTTGATATTTATGGAACGTAGACGCCGCCTGCTTTCGCTGTTTCATTATTTAATGAGTTCGCTTTGACATAAATTATGAAAAAGGCATTTCCCAACATATGTTTATATTTTCCTTTAGCATATTTATATAGTGTTACTTTGGCAGAAAAGTTCAGAAAAGATTTTGAGTATTATTACATTTTATTTTGTTAGATATTTATTTACCTTGGAATGTAAAAACCTAAACACATGTTTGGAATTAGTACCCAACATCTCGCAACAATGCGTTTTGATATAAGTATATTTTTATTGGTAAATCAAATTTATTAACTCTTCAACAGATATGGTACTCTCCTGTTAGTGGATACAGTAGTATCGCTTGGTGGAGTACCATTCTTAATGGATGAATGGGAAGTGGACGCAGTGTATACATCAACGCAGAAGGCTCTAAGCGGACCCGCTGGTATTGCTCCGGTCGCATTCAGCCGTCTTGCTGAGTAAATACATTTTTATTACCAGTGAAACAATTAAAAATAATAAAGCTATATAAAGCTATATTTTTCGACTACAACTGACAGGATCAAAACCTTTCAGACTACCTAGAAATCATGAACTGATATTCTCCGATGAATATTTATAACATAGGTTAATTTATGAGTTAATGGTTTTCAGACAGAAAATAAACAACCGCACTCACGAACCGCCTTTCTACTTCGATGTAAAACTTCTTGCAAGGCAGTGGAATTGTTATGGTGACACAAAAGAGTAAGTGCACATTTTAGTCGTGTTATTAATCATTTCAAGAACCTATGACAATGTTGAATATGAATTTTATACTAATACTAGCTGCGCCCCGCGGTTTCACCCGCGTAAGTCCGTATCCCGTAGGAATACCGGGATAAGAAGTTGCCTATATGTTATTCCAGTTGTCCAGCTGTCTACGTACCAAATTTAATTGCAATCGGTTCAGCAGTTTTTGCGTTTAGGAGCGACAAACGCACACAAATCCTTACAAAACTTTCGCAGTTATAATTTTAGTAGGATAGTAGGATTGACTCTTTCGATGTGAGTTGTTAAATATAGCAACTTCTTTTCTTTCGTTCGTTCCGTCTTCTCTCCTTCTTTACTACTTCCGTCCTCCTCCTCCCGGACCACGCTCAGGTGCAGTTGTGTTTATAACCGTATAAATTTTTATTCATTAAATTAGCAATTTACCACAATATAATCCATTACGAAAAA
>NC_052113.1:5205278-5207851 GCF_012273895.1 Zerene cesonia | reverse complement strand
ACAGATAGATGTAAATTTTCACGCTCTATCTACTGGTAAAACCCAATAAATGCAAAACTCAATGGCTGCAGAGATAACTAATTTGAAAAAGTGATAACTTATTAGTTTTGACTCGAAATATTCCAGTATAACATAATAAATAATCTTAAGACCTAAATCTGTTTCAGTTAATACAGTCAAACAACAATAAATACGTTAAATGCATTTTACATTTTATAATTTCATAGTAAAATATAAAGAATTACTCTGAATAAATGTCATAAGCGCATTTATTTTTTTATGAACCTTATAATTTAAACACTAATAACAAAATAAACTCATTTATTTCATTTTACTAGTTAAATGCAATATCTTCTTTTTTGCTTATTTCTTTTCGGATAAAACGATATAAATGTTATTTATGCTTTTTTACGTGTAACGAATGAAAGTATTCGATCGCAGTTGTCACATTTCGTGCGCGCTTGCTCCACGAATAGTACGAAGAAAATTAATAGTTACATTGCTTCATAATCGTTTTTGAGATAATTATAGAATCTATAGGAAGAAGATTAGTGTCTAAGATAGGTTTGTGTACCTAAAATAGTGAAAGGTGAGTCATTTTATGTAGACTTTTGGTAAATTTTGAGGATATTTTGATTGCTTTTGTTTTGTTCAACGATTATGCATGGTATGTTTGCTTTTGGTTAAAAACTAAGGAATAGCTATAACTGAAAAAAAAAACAATTTATGACTTGAAGGTATTGTTGTAAATAATAACTTGGCTCTGTAACACTCATGTTTCTCTAATAGTTGCTTTAATAGCTACCCTCTTTCCCTCCATTATCCAAGCGCACGATTTACTGTTTAATTTACCTACTTTGTCTTTTTAATTTTGTACGTATAGGTGATTTTGATAAAGTGCCCGGTCCTACCCATCAAAGGTTTTGGAACCCAACTGCACTTCGTCTTTGTGTGATTCTAGGGTAAATATAGTAGTTGAAATCGAGCGCAATTTTTACAGCGATAACTTTGATAAAGACCTCACTTACAACTCGCAACTAGGTTCTTTAATACAACCAGAGGATTTATTCGGCGAAGAGTGGGTTATTAACAAGGATGAGAACATAGAAAATATGCGATTCTATGAAAACTATAATTCTGTCGATGATGTAGTTCAACCTGAAGCCGGCGAACTTATGGCGCCGCCGGCAGAGGTGTCGCCAACATCTCACGCATATCATGTCGTATTATTTACTTAGGGTCTCTTATTGAAACAAGTATTCGATGCTATACGGGAAACACGGAAAAGAAAACCATGAATGAAACCGGAACCTGAAAACTGGAGGGTAAATGTCACAAAAAAAGAAGATCTGATGGTTTACCTTATTCTACAAGAAAAAAAGAAAGGACAGGTTAAATACCAAAAGAGATACGATGAGATAAAAAAGACTGGGAAATGTTTCTATAAATGTTTTCTGTTGAATGTCCAGAAGAACGGAATAAATTATGTCGTCACTACTGGAGCTTAAGTTACACTGAGCAAATGAATTTCATTCTTGGTAATGTGGAAGTTGGTACTCCAAAGAGAGTTCTTGCTGTACGTGGACCATAAAACAGCGTCAGTTCACAAAATGGTGTTTCTATTTTCATAAAGAAGAGAAAAAGCAAGTATGTCAAAAGGTTTTTTGTTACACGCTAGCTATTTCTCCGACTGTGGTGAATGGTGCTATTCGAAATCGAAATGATATTGGTCTGTATAACGATACTGACAACAGAGGTAAAAACGAACCTCCAAATAAGACTAATGAAGTTGATGTGAACTTTGAGAAAAAGCACATAGAGTGGAGCCACACTACAACAGGCAAACTTCGAAGCGTCTTTATCTTGATGTTTCATTATCAATTATTAAAATGCACCAATACAAAACCAAAGAATTTAAATTCGAATCTCAAAAAATACGGAGCCTTCTGTATGTATTAACACTAGAGCTAAAAAATACTTCGCCTCATATTAATTCTATTGCCTTAAAACCATTTTACCTAAATCCTTTGCCGATCAAGTGAAGCTAAAAAGATAGATCTACTTAGTTTATGTACTAAGAACATAATTCCTGAGGAATATCATGGTTAAAAGTCCTCTTTACCAACTACATCCTGTGAAGAAGATTGTTTACCTGAACCTTCGATTGACGAAGAGTCAGAGGAAGAATAAGATTATTTTAAAGCCTTTTATCTATTTTATGTTATATTTAGCAATATAAATGATTGGTTACTTCAAAATCGTTTCATTTCTTAACGCGATATAAAAATTATTTTATTGTATTAAGTTTATAGTTCCTAATGAGTGATATATACACATTTTCTACAGGTAAAATAAGTTAAATACAATAAAAATATCATTATTTTGGCAAATTCAGTCTATGTTAATCTTTTCTACAAAATAAATAGTATCAAATACAATAAACTATTAGACAAAAGTAAAAAGAGTTTCTGCTATCATTGAATTCAGAAGATATTACACATTTTTTAAATACAGGTAAAACATATTAACTGCTACCCTCTTTCGATCTAGATTAAATTTTAAATGGTTTTTAC
>NC_052113.1:5086600-5204278 GCF_012273895.1 Zerene cesonia | reverse complement strand
CTTATCCGGTATCTATGAGAATCGGCCAACATCTATTTTTCATACCCCTAAATGATAAGAGTAAGGCAGAACAGCGTTAGCCGGGTGCAGCTAGTACAGATATATAATACAGCTCGGCTGTATTTGCTGACACTCTCATCAACTTGGTCTATAGTTGAAAAAGACGTAGATATATTATAAAAAAAAATAATATGCCTTTTTGTTGTATAAAGTAGAACATCACACAACACGAAACCTTAAAAAGTAATAGTATTGCAATACATTACTTGTTCATCTAGTGTTAAATACATAATTACATAGGTACATAAGGGTATCAGTTAGAGAAAATAAAATGAAGCTTATGATCAAAGCTAAGCACGTGAGAATACAAAGTTGTAATAACTTTCATTATAACTTGTGTTTACATTAACTTGTAGATAACGTTTAACACATATTATCGAAATTTTGAGTTTACACTGTATTTAAGGTTAACAATTAAATAACATAGCTTTTATATACCTTTTATATTTGTACCATTTATATAATACTGGAAGAAATCGCTATTTAGCGATAAGACCGCTATTTGTGATAATGTTCCCAAGGTTAAATCTCAATTTGTAATTATTTCAAAACAATAAAGTATAAATAAATAAAATAAATACTAGGTTTTCGCCTGGGTTCGTTCGCGTAGTCAAAGAAAAATATAGACAGTACCGGGGTTTTCCTCGCATAGTTCCTGTGCCTATGCGATTTCCGAGAAAAAAACTAATTAACCTATATCCTGTCGCAAAGTAACAAACTTTGCTAACTTTGTAACAAATCTCATCCAAATCGGCCACGAAGTTCTTGAGGTTAGCGCGTTCAAACAAAAACTTCAGCTTTATGTATTAGTGATATAGATACGACGTCCATAAAAATTTAGCTGCATATACGTACGTAACGCATTCTATTCTAAAAGTATCCTACCACCCAATTCAGCTTATATATACTAAATTTCATTAAAATACGTTCAGTAGTTTGTTAACGGACACACACTGAATATCCAACAAACAAACTTTCACATATATGATGTTACTATGATAGTGTGATTATAATATTAGTGTGATTTATTTATTTATATGAGATTTATTTATTCAGCGTTTTAGCTTACTTGTGACAAATTTTCCCAAGTCCATTTAAATTCTGTACAGATCCTGTAGACGAGTCCCCATGTGTTATAAAAAGTGCTGTTGGTTTCAGTTTCTTCAGTTCATTTTCAATTTGCTCAAAGCTGAATGTGGCGTTTATTGGTACTTCAGTTTTGAAAGTTTTGATCCCTGAAATTATATTGTTGTTATATATTATATTAAAATTATTTCCTTTGTTGTTCTTGCGATGAATAAAAAATGAAAGTAAACATTTGTATTATAGTTAAATTAAAGGAAAACAGCAGTGGAGGTGTCATTGCGTAGATAACAATAAATTATTTTTAACAAAACACATAAACGTTCGTCCTTCATATCAAGTGTTTTAGTTGTTGTGATACCCGACTTAGGCTTTGAATTATTTTTTACTTTCTGAAGGCGTTAATTTTTGATTAGGAGTAATATTTTTCTATTTTCAGTGTGATTTTTCTACACAGGCGTACGCTTTATATTTTTATACGTGTATTTTCGCATATTGAAATATATAAATGTGTCTAACAAAGGGTATTTAACTGCTGTTAACAGATGAGAAATTTCATAAACGACATAAGTTTTTTTCTGAGCAAATATTGGTCATATAGAGTGAATGCTCACGAAGAGTCATTATTTACAGTAGTTTTTTTTTGTCAATATTATAATTTAATTTAATATAAATAAAAAATTATTTATTATAATAATTTAAGAAGCAAATATGAATTCCAAATTTTTTATTTAAATGTATTGACCTTCTATGGACGAGATCAAGTAGTTTTGTGTAACAGAGTATTTGTTTTTCTTATATTTTTTGTTTACTATCCATTAATAGTTAAAACGTTATGTTTATAGCAGAAGTAGGTCATAGTTATGAATTACGCATCGTTCTTACCGTATCTCGTAGCCATTATATAGGCCCTTTGGTCCCAAATACCTCTGCTGGCGATCAAAAGCGTATCGTCAGGGCCAAGGAGATTATTGATGACAGCCTCCATGCCGCTGTGACCAGAGCCACTTATTGCGAGTACGAGATCTGATTTGGTTTGAAATGCGTATTTTAGGCCGGCACGGATTTCTGCCATTGCCTAAAATTATGGTACGGTTGGTTGGTATAGTTAAAATTATAAATATAATTATTGTGGGAGTCGAGCATGCTTCGGCACGAATTGGGCCAGCTCGCACCGGGGAAGTACCACACCTTCACAGAAAACCGGCGTGAAATAATAGCTTGCTATTGTGTTTTGTACGGTGAGTGGGGGAGCCGGAGGCCTATTTCCTTCTCCTATCCCTTCCCAGTCCATCCCTTTTTTCCATTTATCAATCCTTTCCTTATCCCTTATCCCTTAAAAGCGGGCAGCGCATTCTCAGAGGTCTGAGACTCTGCGAATGTTCATGGGCGGTCGTGATCGTTTACCATCAGGCAAACCACCAGCTAGTTGCCCGCTATGATTTAAAAAAAATAATTAGCTATAATGAATGAATTAAAAACCATTTTTCTTTGAAATTTATGCTTTTGTAATTTAATTATTTTAATCGCGATCTTAATCTAAGCTTCTACAAGGAATACTCACACTAAAATAAACTTCGCACATTGGTGACATCACGGGTTTAGTTAGAGCCTGTCTAACAGATGGCAATAGGTTACATGGTCCAGGTCCACAAAACAGTGGTTCGTGAATTTCTCTCTCTTCTATTATTGGTGGCGAAACCAACATCTTTACCAATTAAGGAAATCTGTTGCAAAATATGTTTTTTAATAAGATGACTGAAGGTAGCAATTAAATAATTTCTCGGCTTGCGTGTAACGTGACCTGTAAATAATAATGAATTCTTATAACAAAGGAAGTGTTTTTTACTGTTATGCTCTTTTTATAGATATTTGAATGATATATAATATAAACAGTGTTCCAGAGCTATAGAAAAGGTCAAACGTTACATCCCGAGTTCACATAGTGTATCTTATGAGATTGAGACGTGAGGAGATAGGAAAAATCCGACGTTGCTTGCGTAAATTGATTCCAATCCCATCGTGACTATGTGTATGATCCCCAGTCCCTATGGACAAGCGACAAAATCAATGGCTCTGTCGTTAGATACAAGATCGCAGACGACTGGCGACAAATGACATTTTAAATTCACAAGCTGCTGCTACTGAGCGCTGCAATGTGTTTACTATGTGGAAAGCGATATGTGAAATATATTATTACTTTCCTACAAAATCAATGCACGAGTTATGATTATTAATTGTTAATACACGGATGCAATTATAGTACAAATAATATAAGAAAAGTATTATGACAAATAATCTGAACTGCAGTAATCTTGCGTAACATTGCAAGATCGCTACAGTGCGATTTAAAACACAAGATGAACATTTTTCATCTTGTGTTTTAAATAATTTAAATAAATTGAGTCGAGCTCTTAATATTGATGAAAAATATAAAACGTTTTGTTAAAAACATTGATGTATTTTATATTAACAAGTAAATACTCTTACACCGAAATTACAAGAATATTGTTATCAGGGACATTTATAACTAGCGGTCCGCCCCAGCCTCGCCCGTGGTATATTAAATTTTTAAAACTCAATGATAACGTACAAATTCAAAGGGGAAAGAATTGTTGACATCGATCCAGCGCGTCAAACAAACAAACAAACTTCCGCTTTATATTATAAGTATAGAAGTTTAGATACAGATATATATTAGATATATAGATTGTTTAAAAAAACATCATTGGTTTATTAATATAAGAAAACGGGCTGTTTTTTGAAATCATACTTCAGAATGAATCTATACAGAGAGCCTCCTTAAAACTTACTCTATTAATTCTTCGGATAGTAGTTATTTTCAGCCTATTCACACAAATAAACAAACTACCGATTCTTTAAAAATACGTTATCTGAGTAATGCTGTTATTACAACACGTCGAATTATGTCGATATCTACATTAGTACTGTGGAATATATCATGAAGATTGATAACCTTTTAATAGAAGCTCACATAATATAAACTGTGTGACCTATTCGGGTTCTATACGAATGATTTTAAATTATTTTTATGTGGGTATATCAGATTTTCTTTTAATAATATCGGATAATTAACGAAAAATAGTGGTATGCTACTATTTTACTCTAGGAAGACAAAGCAAGAGATGGGAAGATGAACTGACGGCAGACCCAAAATGGAGAAGGGTTGCTAGAGACAGAGTACAATGGAAATTGTTAGAGGAGGCCTTTGCCAAGAGGCACACTGAACTCTGAGATATTTTATAACTAAAGAGGGAACCATAATACAAAACAAAGAAGAAAAACATACTATTTTACTCCGATCTTTTTTGAGGGTGTGGTACTTCCCTAGTGCTAGCTGGCCCAATTCTGAATGTCTGGGCTTTGTCATGGAAGATGGTAAAGTAATGCCAAACCTTACTAAAATAACAGCTCTGACCCAATTATCACCTCCAAGAACGGTTCATTTTCAGTTCAGTTTCAAGAATCAATTATGAATAATCCTTACTAATGTTATAATAAAGAAGTGTGTTTATTTGTTTGTTTATCTTTCGTTAACCTCACAACAACCTGGTGGTTTTATGATATGATTTTTGTATCTTGTGATTATAAGGAGGCTAGAGAATGACATGGGCTAATCTTTAGTGCGGTGAAATAATATCATATTCCCTCTGGAATTCTTTGGACGCGGGCGAAGTCGCGGGGAAAGGCTAGTAGTGTGTATGGTAGAATGTACGAGTCATGCAAAATAGGAAGTGTGTTGTTTATGTGCAATCTAAAGATGTTTGTTTAAAGGGTTCTATCCAACTAGACTTCGAAATAATTATCATTATTACTTATGATATGAAACTGGGGGAAACATACACGTGGCTGACAACCATAATATCTATTAGTGACTAATAACCATATCTTAACGCATCGAACGCATATATATTACCTAATTAACATACATATTGTACTTTCTTTATGTAAAGTCCTGATTAGAAGTGAAAAGAACATGAATTTTTGTTAGACCTATCGTAATTTTTTCACATTTATGTATAAAGAGTTACATTACAAGGCTTTCCATTCTCTCACAAAACAAATGTCCATAAATTGTGGCCCTCGAAACTATTTCCGAGGGAAAATAAACGGAAATTTAAATTTTAGAAAGCTACGGAACATTGATTTTCATATATTCCCAATGTAAATATGACCCAGAAACGAAGTAATTAATAGCTTTAAAGGAGAAAAATTAATAAAAATTATGGTACCTTGACTTCTATCGATCCACCTCATTACCAAGACAAAAAATAAGGCGCAATCAGTCATTAAATGAAGGAAAGAGAAAAACTTTAAAGTGAAAAAATGTAGCGTTAATTAAAACACGACGCCTATTAGCTAAGTTCAGTCAATTTGCACAGACCCGATTTTTCCAGCAAAATATCGCGTGGTAAAAATATGGTTGAAGTGACTAAGCTGCTAGTGCATTAGTCGATTTAAGACGCATGGTACTGTGACCATTATTTTTACAGTTCGTTTAATCGAGAAGTCGGTTTGCTGCAGTTTTCAGAGCGTCTGGCGCGTACTTTTCTTGCAGTGTTAATGTACTTGTACTACATAGCGTATAGAAAATCAAGTAACGAGACTTGCAAATCATTATCGTAAGTAGGCTCTACACTAACGAGATTAAACATGAACAAGCTCTTATAACTTGTATTTTGCATGAAGTCTCGATGTTTCAATGTTAATAATATTTAAGATGCTATGAGTGTGGTGATGTTTAATTGCTAAATTGCTTAGTTAATATTTAAAACTAAATGAAATAAAAAGAATTTATAATTCAATTCCAAAAGATGATATAGCTTGCAGTAGTTAATACGATGATTACGTGTATTAATAATATCAAAACTTTAACATGAATAACGATCATACTTTTTATCGATATTTGCTATGTAAATTAGACTTTGCTTAGAGACGTGGGATGATTGGTTGTTTTTAATCATAATCCTACTAATAATGTTTATAGATGTACGAATGTTTGTTATTCTTTCATTCGAAAACAGCTTTTTATGTCATAAACATCAGGCAACTGAGCCTGTGGTTCGCCTAATGGTAAGTGATCACTACTACATGAAAATTCGCAGAGGTATTGGCTCTGCAAATGCGCTGCCCACTTTTATGGGGTAAGATATGAAAAAAATTTACGTCGGGCAAGAAGGAATGGATTGGGAAGGATTTGAAAAGGAAACTAGTCTCGGGCTCCCCCAGCTCGCGCTTGGGAAGTACCACACCCCTCCAGAAAACTGGCGTGAAATAATAGCATTATGTTGTGTTTCTTACTCTTCCCAGTCCATTCCGTCTTTCCAATCATGAATCCTTTTTTTATCCATCCCCTTGATAGTGGGTAACGCGTATTGATTTAGTAATTACGACGAAAATTTTAAGTATAAAAACTCAAATTATTTTTACAATATTTGTGCGTCTATAGTAAATATTTAAACCGCAACAATAGTATCCATTGTGTAAATATAATATACACAAAACATTTATAAACGAATCAGAAAACAAAAACACAAACGATAATTATAAGCCACATTTTAACAAACAAAAAGTAATGTATTATTTCCCGCAGCCTCTGATTCCACAATTTCTTTTGAACATTAACGAGATCTCAAGTCATTAGAGCATCATCCAATTAGATACGGTTCTCTTACAAATAATTTGCATTTAAAATAAGGTCCTTTAGGATAACAAGGACTTGATTCATACGCAAACTACACTTGCATGCTTTTGTGGCATGAAGAGTGCTTGGCTCACTTCACTGACAATTACTTTGTTAAGTACACGCTGGCTTATGAAAGTTATATACAATAACTTTATACTCACATATTAGTTAATATTGTTATGTTACTAATTAAAAAGCCTCATGTATTTTGCTAAGAACCATTTACAATTTATTATTATTATATAATTTTTACTTGGATATAACTCAAAGAAACAAAAACAACTCTTTCTCATAATTGACGAAGTGTCCTAAAAAGTTAATCGTATACTTAGAATTTGCATGCACAAAAATCTCAGGACGTTTGCACAAATGTATGAGATAATTATATATAAAATATGAATTAAAAAGATGCAACAGATACACTATTGAAAATTGGCGGTTTATTAATAATGATCTGAATCCACTTATGATACTGGTTAAGGGATAAGTATATTGTTATCTGAAATAGTACTGGTAAAGAAGCAGAAAAAAATCAGAAAAAATTTATGTATGTATAAACATTGGATGTTTATCTTTATCATATTCTGAATGAACGTTCTACCTGGAAATAACGATGTACATTTCTTTTGAATCACATGTTTGAAAAAGGTCCTTTGTATTGTGTTCCCCGAATCTGGTTTAAAACTTGGAAATTTTCTCATTAAGTCTCAAACTTAGAGAAGGATTTCGTTTCGACTGGGCGTACGTTAAGATGAATTAAATGTTTAATTTATTTCGAAGGAAATCTACAATTCTTTTCCGAATACCGACATCGTTGGCCGGGATCGTGGAATGTTAGACAATATACTGGCGATTGGCCCCCAGGGCTCTTCGGTCCAAATCCAATTATTACTCGAAGCGCCGCCTGCCGGTGTGTAATTGATTTATTTGCTCATTTCTTTCACATACAACCTTTCTTTGAAGTACACGCTTTTAGTAATTTAGACCTTTGCTATTTGACATATAGTGAGTTCGGCTCATGTCGACCGTAAACACCTCAATTTGTTCCAACGGTATTTAAACAGTTTCATTTGGACAATGGATATACATAGCTATTTAAAAGACAATTAAAATTCAAATTCGGCATGAATAGTGCCAGCCCGCACCGGGGCATATCGCATGCTATGCTGCTGTATTTTGTTCGATTTTCTTTTACCTTTATTCCTCTCACTTAAACCCTTATCATTTAAAGCTTGCATCCATTTGTCGAGGTAAGAGATCTGCAAGAAAGCTTACGCCTTTGCAAATGTGTATGGTCGGTGGCAGCGCTTATCATCGGGCGACCCACTAGCTCCATTGCCGAAGATGACAAATAAATAAGATTCTTACAGTCTGACTATTATATTATAGTTAAACTAGACACAATAAAAATCGAGATAAAAAGTATCCTATCACCCAAGTCGGCTCATACCCTGTTTGTAGGTATACCAAATTTCATCAAAATCCGTTCTGTAGATTCAGTGTGATTAACGCACCAAAATCAGAACAAAAAAACTGTCACATTTATAATATTAGCGTGATAAACATGAAAAGCCGTCGATTTTATCTTATGTATTATTTCACTCTCTGGATAACTAAATATTACAAAATTACCCTTATTTTGTAGAAGTAGAATAGTAGAATAGTATATAGAATATACACATTGTACATAAAATTAAACACGTGACGACGATATTTTAAAGCATCCATGTGAAAGAGTCTATATTGGGAATACAACATTGTCATCAAAAATTTAAATTGTCTGTGCTTTCAATTGAAACACATTGGAATATTCATTATTTGCTTGCATCCCATTCGCATTTGTAAGAGTTTTATAAAATGTAAAACATACGATACAGTTCACTCAGATTTTAACAGTTACCTGCGAAATTTTAATGCTGCATATTTTATTGAAGTGAATCTTTCCGATATATATTTTACGACTCCGATTTATCATAAGAGATTTAAAACTATAGTTTGGTTTTAACTTATTCTTTGTAACCGTTCTAGCGTGACGCTGTTTTCAAGTTTTTAATAAATAATTCAAAGCGTCATTCTATGCAAATACTTAAGAAGTAACACAAATCATATCTAAATACAAGACAAAATTACAGTCGTGCGAACTTTAGCCATTCAAAATTTTGGATAAAAATGAAATTTAGTCTTATGGGAGTAGAATTTTGTTAGTATAGTTGTTCGGAACGTTACGTATTTAGATTAGAGTAATGCTGAAAGTTTTTTTACTCAAAGAGGTTCTGAGCAATTCGGATATATGATAAGCAACGTCTTGTTGGATTGATTTCATGCATTGCAAGGGAACGTCATGCTCCGTAATTTGCATTGGAAAGGAAATTAATTTACCTTCTTACAAATGACATTACCTTTTTTTTAAATTGATAAATGTATCCAATGATGTACTAAACAAGTTGTAGACAAACAAATTAATGAAATAAAGGTTAGCAGAATAAGGATGCAATCGACGCCGAGTCTGTGAAACCTGCAGGGAGCAAGTGTAATGATTTATATGTTACGTGCGAACATTGAGTCGACAACGTAGTGTGGAATTATGGAGTGGTTTAACACCGACATACTGAATTAATATACTTCTTTACAAATGCTGTTACTTTTGAGCAAATTGAATGAACACCTTATTTTCTTCTTCTGTAACTGATTCTTATTTTGTTGCATATGTGAAAAAGGTAGGTTATAAGGTAATTTAAATGTATTGAACCACTAACCTCAATGTGGCAAAATGGAATTGTAAAGAGTACGAATAACTAACAGTTAGTCCTTAACGATATTAAGTAAATTAATAATAGTAGGTAAAACAACAATTATGTATGTAATGCGTTACTTGGATAAAATTTTCCAACCTTAGCTGATTCTCATTACACAAACTGTAGTTTGCAGAGTCTTACAGCCAAAATTATCTTGTAGAAATTGTAGAATAACAAGTTTGGTCTTAGTTCGCGCCGCCGGGAAGGCACGGTGCTACGCTCCATTTAACTTTGCTTTGATTTCTAATATCCTCATTTTAATTGCGTGGCTTTGTTTCTTAGAATATAAATCTTAACATAATTTGCTTAAAATATTACCCATTGTTTCGTAACTTTTGTCTTTGAAAGAAAAATAAAATTCCTTTTTTTTGTGAATTAAATTAACTTACTTTCGTTTTAATATTTAAATACTGAATAATTGTTTAAACAAAAAATTAGATTCTGTTCTTGAAGTAACAGTCAAATACATAATATATCTTTGTGCATATAATAAATGAAAAAGTACTACTTATTTTGTAAAAATTTATTCTAGCAAAACATATTTCGAAACTGTTTAATTTTCTGGATGATTACCCACCAACCTGTATTCAGTAGTACTCTTCAATATTCTATTAGGAAATAAAAGATTTTGGATGTTATTCGGAACGCGTGCCTAACCTGTGGTTTGTTATCAGAGCATCTCAAACGGCATATAACGAGGAAGCAGAGAAATTGCGGGGGACACTGTCTCCACGTAGGTACTTCTATCCCACTCAATGTGTATTCGAAATAACAAGGGCGCTATTTTCAAATCCAACATCGCATTCAGAGAATCTATAAAGCATACAGTGATGTAAATTCTCCTCTTCAAATCTGTAAAAAGTTTTACCGTATACAAGGATTTCTCTTTTTGCGCCTGCTCCCACACTTTCAGCGAAATGATTTTGTAATTGAACACCGATACGGCGATATGATTTCAATCCCTTTTCGATATCGTGTTTTCAGTTGAAGCCCCGCAGATTTTACTATTTTCGACGGGAATCAAAGGAGAAATTGAGATGGAAAAATCTGATAACAGAATCATCATAATATCGGCATTGTAAAATTTCTCTTTCAGCGACAGCATTGCGAGGTATTATTTTCTTGCTCATCTGATCTCGTTATACCTGAGCGTCGTTTTATGTAGAGATAATGGATAAACGTTTAGTTGAATCTTTTGACAAATAGCTGCAGCCATAGCACTCGTAAAACAAAGCTTCATTGAATCGCTAGCGCTTACAACGGTCGTCAATTTAACGAGAGAGGTATAATGCCAACTCCTCACCGACGACGTTCTAGCGCCGACGAATTCATTATAAATTCTACTATAGGGTAACAACGTTAAAGTGGCCAGACATGGGAAACTGACATTTATCATTGGGACAAACGGTGTTTTCTATGTCGTCCTCTGACGTACTGAGAAAATATGCAAAGGGGGGACTTATAACGGGTCGTTAAGTGAGTATAAATTACTTAATAGCTTTACGATTTCCTAACCTCCAGAATGATGTTTTAGATAGGCTTAAATTAAACGAGATTAATTTGAAAATCATGACACATTAACAGAGTTCTCATTCTAATTCTAGTTCCAAAAGTTGCGAACAGATTAAGTGTCGATGAACTTCGAAAATTGGTAAAATTTTCCAAATCTTAACGATCTTTTCTACAACTGGGGCCATTGTACGACTGTATTTTCACGGACCTCTTCGCATTCACAAGAAACTTGGAAGTAATAAAGTTGTTCTTTCAATAAATTGCTTTATTACGAGTTAATCAAGAGAGTGAGGCGAAGGCAGCACACTGGGCAAGGCCGGGTTTGAAGAATGAGCTAAGTTGCTCCAATTAATTTTCCTTCGATGCGCTGCGCTCTCCAAGTCGCGCCTTGACTGACATCCCTCTTATTTTGTGTCGAACCCGTGATGAATGGGAGACGAGTCGACGGTCGCTTATAAAACAAATAAACTTCATTATTATTGTCTCCCAATTATTTTTATAGCTAAGTGGCTATTACAAAGGGTCTCGTTGATTTGTATGGCAGTTTAGTTAATGTCTCGTCAAAACAGAGTTATTTTTATTCAATTTCTTGCAAAATTTCTTTTCTTTTATTCTTAAACAAGTTCTTTTTTAACTCTATTAGTTTAGAAAATAATGAAAAATATTTATATTGACGAACATTTTGATAGAAAAGCATTGAATCGTTTTGAAACTTATAATAATAGACGTTATTAAGGATTTTTTAATCTATTTATTATTAAAGTTTTTTGTATGCACAATATTTTTTAAATTAATGAACAAAATGATTATGGCTTAAGAAATTATAATTGGAATGACAAAAATAAAAGACTTCAAATAGCACATCACCGTTAGATTGTTATAATACTAAAATATTGCCTTTCATATCTATAATTATACTATAACTTATGACCTTCCAGCCTAATAGAGTTATCGTATGAAACATTTTTTCCGTTAGTGTCTATCTAGCTTGTTATCTTGATTTGTAGGCTACTCGAGGCCTTTCGTATAAAAATAACAACGTCTATCCCTCATAATAAGTTTTCTTCTAGCTTCAAATGGTTTGTACGTTTGATTATAACGACATGTATGAATACATAATATTTTGTCTATTTGTTAGTGGCAACTGATATTTATAATGGTTACTGAAATGATAAGTATCTCTTTGATGAATCAATTCAGATATAAAAATTTAAATCTTCTAGCTAATATAAAATGAATATCATAAGGAGAGCGCTTTAAATTGACTATAAAGGTATACATACCTGAGATCACCTACAGCCACTGGAACATTTTACATAATACAACATAATATGATAGCTTGAGATCTATTCCCCATCTCGTCGCATCCAACTATTATCATCAAGGTGTATACTACGAACATGATATAGTTTTGCATATCTGTTACATAACTGTGCGGCTTGCAAGTGTCTGTAGGTAACTGGGTAATTTATTGCTTCACTTGAATAAGTAATCAGAGTAGGTAACGTTTGCACCGACGTCGGGTGTTGCTCTGCGGAATATGCAAAGCTTAATTCTGTAATGCGTGTCAGGATATAACGAACAGCGTAGTTTCACTGGTAAATGGGCTCGGAAAACTTACCGTGTTACTGCACTGCATGCCTTTGTATATCAATGATCAAAGAATGTAACGCAATCTATAAAACAAGGACGGTGTGACATGATAGTCTGTTGTTTGTCCTACAAAAGCCTATTAAGCCAAGCGTTGTAACTTGTACTACCTATTTGCTATAACCATGTGGTGTAAATTCTTTCTATTTAATCAATATTTATACAAACAATCATTCAATATCTATTTAATAATTTGAGAATTCTCCCGTAGGACTATAGTACTGCATACATAATTGTGAAATATTCTGTTTCAAATTAAAAAAAGTAGTTTTATAACAAATTCATATAAAATAATGTATGCAAAAGATGCCCTTTGCATGGAAAGCAATCCCTAGCATTTGGGAAATTACTATAACATTAATCCATTTCAAGTTGACCCTCTTTTTTAGCAGTGACCCGTATCAAGTGAACGAGTACTTAAAAGATTAGGCTCTGTTGGAACAAAAGAGCACTATTATTTGTTGGAAATGGTCGATAAAAGGAGACATTAAATTCCTGAGGTCACCCTATATAGCGACATTGTCGTTTTTATAACCGCACTCAAAATGCTTTTCATAGTAATAATTTTGTTTCACCAAGCAGTTATACCACACATAAAGTTCTTAGTTGCAGATTTGTTACGCAAAAAAATGTTTATTTAAATTTAAATGTTTTTCGTCAAAAATTTAGTAATGCTATATTGGTTTTTGTATCGGTTGTTGAGGGTTGTTCTTTACATGGTGTAGCCGGTAGCGTAATAAATGGAAAATAATTGAGAGCAAAAGCTCTTGACTCATTGTGTTAGGAGTTTTTGTATGTGGGAGTCGAGCACGCATCGGCACGAATTGGGCCAGCTCGCACCGGGGAAGTACCACACCCTCACAGAAAACCGGCGTGAAATAGTGGCATGCACTGTGTTTCGTCCGGTGAGTGGGGGAGCCGGAGACCCGTTTCCTTTTCCTCACCCGTCCTAGTCCATTCCTTCTTTCCAGTCATTAATCCTTTCCTTTTCCCTTACCCCATAAAAGCGGGCAGCGCATTCGCAGAGGTACTACTTTTGCGAATGTTTATGGGCGGTGGTGATCGCTTACCATCCGGCGAACCACCAGCTCAGTTGCCCGCTATGACATAAAAAAAAAAAAAAAAAATAGGAGTAAGGTTGTTGTATATATTGAAAATACATTGAGAGCTACCATTTCGGAATCATAATGAAACAGAATAGATTTTTTTGTTAATTTTGCACTCGAGTTACCATATCTTTTTCATACTACGCATTAAAGTTAGCAAAAATTTAAGAAATTAATGAATATTGAGTCATATTTTCATTAATTACGGGTACCGCATCTATCCAGCGATACTACTTATTCCAAAAACATGTTCAAAAATTTAAGAACCGAGGTACTTATACACAACATTAAATATATTTTTCTGAAACGCCACAACGTTCTATACCCGTAGGTACCATATTATCCATTCATTACGCCACACTCTGTATAATAAGGTCACTCCCACAAAGCGGTAGTAACATCACTCTTGCAAGAGATGACGTTGTATTTCGTATTTATATTAAGAATTAACGTTCAAAATGATCCTGATTTATTTATTCCTTTTCCTTCTTTCCTTTGATCCATTCCCGAAAATCAATTTTGTGATTAAGTAACGCAACACGCACGCTACAAAATAAAAAAAAAAAACAACACTAAAATTAAATCGTAATTAAATCGTAATTTCTTCATAGTAAACGCAAAGATATAGTTCCAGGTAAATATTATTTGATATCGTAATAAAGATTATCACAAGAACACTTGAACCAAGGCAACATCTCGATTTAATTAAAAGTATTTCCTAGAAGATTCCTACTCTAAAATCTGTTTTCTATACCGCAATTGCAACTGGAAAAACAATGGTTTGTTTGCGTACAATTTATTATTTCAACAGAGAAAATGTAGAATTCTCGTAGTAAATGTAAATTAGCATGCAGTAGTATTGTTTTAGTGTGGATACAATATGTATTTTTTGTATAATCTAGCCTTATCATTATGTAGATGTATTCTACATTCACAGTAGTCTGGAAAACGTAGTCATGTAATGTAGACCAAGTTTTTGAAGGAAGATATGAAGCTCTTCTCTTTTTTCGCAGTATTATCGTCATTTTATCGCTTTTGTTACCGTCACATTTCAGATAAAATCTCCATTATTATTATTAACACCCACTTTCATAAAGAAATTTCTCATCAAAATGAGCTCATTTATTTTTATTCTTATGACGAAATTAAGCTAATGCTTTAAGCTAATTAAAGCGATATTTCTAAAAAAGTGAGAAATTAAAATTTAGATAATAATACAATATGAATTAGTTTATTTTAACTGTTTATTTTGTTTAGTTCTTTAACGCTTAAATCATTCATGATCTGATTTATAAAAACCACTATAATATTTTAATGTTTATTGAAATAAAATTGTATAAAACATGAAACTGTTATATTGTTAGTATATCTACAAATTAGCTAATTATCTATCTGTCAATATAAATTAATTTAACGGTCTGTTTTTTTACAACGCTCCGTGTACATCGTATTAGTGATACCAAATATTTAAACACAATTACCTTATACGCATTTAAAAACGACGCAAGAATTGACTCTGTTAGTTACATATCGGTACAGTTCACGTATCGGCTGTGTTTGCTAAATCGACCTCCAGGGGCACTACGATACGAATGTCGGAACTACACAGCAGTAATGCTGCAGTTCAAATAACTGAAGTGGCACGAATAACAGTTTCGGGGAACTTAACAAAGGAAACAGTCTTATTGTGCTAATCTCATATGCAGGGATAGCGCACATTTAAAATTGTAAATGATTTTAAGTAGACACGATATGTTCTTAAATATTTTCGGAGCGCATTTGTTCGCGCTGTTCTTTATTTAACAGACTATCCGACTATTTAATAAAAGTCTTGTGAAAGTTAACTTTTTCGCGAATGCATTACCTATTTACACAAGTTTAAAAGCAATTCTATAAACATCTTTTTCTTAATATATAAAAGTCCAGTGTCATGATGTATGTTCCCAATGAACTCTTCACCAACTCAAGCGATTTTGAGGAAACTTGGCATTTTATGTGTAATATGGTCCAACTTAAGATATAGAATAGTTTTTATTTCGATTAATTATCCCAATAATTTATACTCTTAATATTTTTAATTATTACTCAGCCACAGCAACGCGTGGCCGGGTATGCCAGTTGACTACAAAAATTACAAAACTATTGCAGATAACGCTGCGTTAAACATAGTTCATACTCAACAAAAAACAGAAGCAAAAAGCACGAATAAACGACGATAATACATTACAGTGCACACGATTATAATTATGAATATACATTGAGGCAATAATGAGAGAATTTGGTGCGGTGTTTAATTAGCCGTAAGCCTGTTGCATGAGTTTCAGCTTTAGCTCTGTAAGCAAGCCGATGCGCTCGTAATATTGCCACAAACCTTAATTAAATGCCTAAAATGCTATAAGGCACCATGATTAGTACATTATCTGGTTGTTACGAAGATATTTATTTAGTTGATGTACAAAAATAATGTCGGAGTAAGATATATTTATCATGAGAAGACACATAGTTCGTGTGTTTGTATTATTACCCTTACTATTCCATTAATAATTTTTTAGAGTCATTTGATTTCTATATGTATTCTTGTATTTATAACTATTTGTATAGCTGAGGAGTCAAATGTATGTAACTTATTAATTTACCCATATATCCTAAGTTTCAAGTTAAAAGCATCAAATAAAAACAAAACGATATTACTAACCAAATATTGACAAAGAGAGTACGTAAAGGAAAATGAACGTAAAACGTTCACTTCGTATGTCAATCTTAACTCAATAAAAAAACTATTGGCGTGGTAATGTTGGCACCTGAGGACACGAGAAAACGTATGCGCCGCCGGAAATCAATCACAAACCCTGTTTCGCTGTATTCGTAGGAAAGCAAATTTGTTACTTGTCAATATTTCTAACGTCTTCCACTGTAATTTGGTTGAACGTGGATTGCATTTCCCTCAGAGCGGCAATGATTATTTTATAGGGAAACAGAATAACAATATCAAAGAATTGTATTCTCATTTCATTTATGTATTTAGTATACTTTAATGGGCAAGAAGCTTCTGGGAGAGTTACTTAGTAGAAGTCGAAAAAACAGTTCATGTATAGGCATTTTTAAAACCTTCTCTGCAGTTCTCAAGTACTATAAAAGTTAAATTGCATTGTTTAAAGAAATGATAATAAATACACACAAATAGCATATTTTACTCACCCTAACTGTAAACATCTTATAATTGACGTGTAGTATGAATCATTTGAATATGTTACGTAAAAAATTGAAATATGTCGTGAAATGATGTCACGTGTATTCTATATACGCTTGGCCCAAAAATTAGCAAGTGCAGTCATATCGTCGACCCTAATGAGGTTACTGGGTGCACGTTAATATTCACCGCGGAAAGATACATTCATTAAAGACTTTTTTAGTTCTTTGTGAAAAAAAAAATCAGTAAGATAATAATGTTTACATGGTATCCACATTTTAGTACAAAAAGTGTCTAGAAAATTTCATATGTTACATGTTTATAATCAATTTGTAAGTTCAATAATCACAATATGAAATAAAAAATGCCTTCGAGTAGAAAAGCAGTGTTACACATAATATGTTATTTGTTTACAATTGTTAATCCGCTTATGATGGAATATGTATAATTTTATTATACAAAAGTATGATAATGAATGGCTAAAATTAAAATATTAACAGCGAGGTTTTTGATGCTGCGGCTTACCTGATGAAAGCCTTTCAGAATTTGCAACGGACAGTTGACTGTTGACATCATTTATCATTCTATTAATCGTGTCAACCTGCCGACATAATCCATTGGCTCCCTGGGTATAATGCCTCGTCAAATGTTTACAGTTTTGGAGACCGCTGATCTGAAACACATCTTTAATTTTAAATGCTCGTATATCCAATCTAATAATAAATAGTGGAACAGAAATTGCCAATCCTAGAGAACGATATCATTAAGAGAGTGAAAATAGTAATTCTAATTGGTAATTGAGAAGTAGAATTTTCATTATAAAAATATATTTTTATTTCATCTATCAGTAGATATCAAAATTTCGTTTTATAAAAATCAAATACCCTACTCGGTGATCATGTAGATATATTTATACGACAGTGAAAGAATTTGTTAAATTGGTCCCGTAGTTCTTGATGTAAGCTAGTTGAAACAAAAATACTTGTCAGCTTATATAGTATTTAAGACTCCTGTAATCACACCTCCCATAACAAACATAGTATCCCGTACTCAGTAACATTGGATCGCCAATAACATGAAAAGTAATAAAGAACCGTATGACAAGCGTCACAAACTAGGCTGGGTTCGAATGGGTGATAAAACGGCATTAAACGCCTTACGACGAACGCTTTATTGCTTGCAGGACAATGTTGTCTGCAACTGCAACTTCCTATTACTTGCCACAAGTAAGGAGAAATTATGGCGAAGAATAAAACTTACCTTTTATGTAGCAAAATAAACATTTTGCGATGGTGAATGTTTATTGCGTAGTGAAAAGATTTTTTGTACTTGAACTGCTCTATATTGATACACAACTATCGAAACACTCTGTAGATGTGTAGCGTTTTTTTGTTACTATCACGAAGAATAACTTTGATTGTTTTATATAGTCAACAAATTTTCTTAAGCATAGTATGAGATGAATTTTTCACATGAATCTATGTTTAAAAGTATTCCTTGTAAAAAGCAGTGGTGGCTCAGTGGTGAGAACCTCGGACTTCAAAATCGATAAGTCGGGGTTTGAGACCGGGCGAGCGTGCAGGAAATAAATTGATTTTTCAATTTATCTGCCCATGTGGATAACATCACCACTGCTTAAAACGGTGAAGAAAAACATCGTGAGGAAACCGGCATGTCCAAGAATCAAAAGTTCGACGACATGTGACATCTGCCAACCCGCACTTGGCCAGCGTGGTGGATTATGGCCTGAACCCTCATAGGATGCTTGTGTCCCAGCAGTGGGAACATATATGGGCTAATGATAGTGATTCTTTGTATGTCGGATTGTCGGATTGTTATTCTACATTCAGTACTTTTAGACACAGAATTAACAGAATTGGCGTGCAAATTTGACAGGGTTTGTTTATTTTTGTTGATAAAAACTTGTTAAAAACAAAAGCGCCGACAACAGATTAAAAGAAAGGTCTCATCGACCAGCCTCATCTTGCTTAGTGTTCATAAAATGGGTCAAGAGTCACTCTCTTAATGATATCGTTCTGTAGGATTGGCAATTTCTGTGCCACTTGTGTTACGGCTATAAAATTCGCGAAGATTCTACAGCAAATTTTAACAAAGATGTATAAATTAACTGTCTGAGGAGCCAGAGGATTCTCCCTATTGTTTCTTATTATTACGTCTTTAGTAAATATAAAGCGGAAAGAGTTTAATGAATTGCAGAAGTTCATTAGCAGAAAAATCCTCAGTTCGCATATTCATCTTTGTGAAAACTGAATAGTAGACAAATACCTTTGAGAGATCAAAATTATAATATAAGTTTGATCCGGCTGACGCCTATGATAACGTATTTTGATTAGTAAGTTGTGTTGAAATTATGTTGTTTAAAAAATGGTTTATAACTAAGGCTAGTTTTACGGCTAAGTATGAAATTGATTTGCTTTCTGCTTCAGAAGCTGCCCTCTCTGCTCATATTGGGGGTTATGTGGCTAAAACCTTATGAAATTCTACGTCACCTGTGCTATTAGGAAATGACACATAAGTACTTTAAAAATCGCCGTTGTCAACGCTCATTTAACGGTTGTACACTCAAGGCAGTTTTGTTTACGACGCTAATGCCAGCGGTAGATTTCCGTCGCCGGCTGCACCGGATTTCTGACGGAGCGCCTCGTATCCGGCGTGTCAGCTTGTTTGTTATGTCCTTATCTCGTGTGCCACGTGTTATTTACTTTTCGGTTCGTATTTAATGTTTTATTGCGGGCTTGGCAAGCACAGCGTATGTGCTTACGTTCGCGTTAATGTATGTAGTTCACTGCTAACTGCTGGTATGTACTTTGTTTTCGTTTTTTGTCGTTGTGCTGTTGTTTTGCGGTTTTTTGTGTTTTAACACGATTTTTTGGTTATAATTTGGTGAACTTATTATTGTGCCTGTTTAATTTCTTGGCTATATTCCAATTGTGATTGCAAGGAGACATAAGATTCATAAGATTCATCATGTACACGAGTTGTAAGGTTGTGTTTTATTCTTTTGCAGAGACAATTAAAAGCAACCTAAATAGGCATTTTTCTAAATATAAAATCATTGATTAAGCAATTTCATATACCTAGTATACAAATATGTTTCTAGGCAATAAATCTCTTATAATAAAGCACGTTGCTACAACGACGGTAGGCAACGTGCTTTATTCGATAAGCTCATAAGTATAACATGGTGGCCTCGGAAATGTGAATTATAAAGGATCATTATAATTTACATAATATATTAACTCGTCACTGCTATCAACGCTACAAACACTATAATACATCCAAACTATCAATAAAATATTTATACTTACAAACCCAGAACTATCAATTAAATTTCAAGTATAAATTTGAAAAAGTATGATAAAAAATAGCTAAATGAAAGTTATACAAGAAGTACACGTGTTACCTAAAACGAATTTAACTTTAAAAGTAATGAAGCTTATAATATCCGAAAGGAACGAGGTACGTTCAAAGCATAGTACGGTCTTTATTTTATGTCAAGTCAAAGATATAATATTATTTTAACTAGGTCGTCGGTATACGACAGAAGTGTGGATACGCGTAAAGTGAACGAAGATCACGTTTATACAATAAATTGATTCTGCACCAGATGTGCTCTTACACAACCACATATTTTGATATCGTTTTACGTTATTGTTTTTGGAAATTATATACTAAATTTTGTAGGCGCCTTGCGTTCAATCTGAATACTGCGGAATAGGCTTTATATTGGCGTTGTATTACTATTCGAATTATTAACTTATTTTAAATAGTTTTTGAGTGGTGATTTTGTAAAAGCGTTTTATAGCGAATTTCAATAAATAATATCATCTATCCTTTGATTTTTAGTCCTTGCTTTTTATTTCTTGCATCTATCTAACATGACACCATAAAATAAAACATTTGATTAAACGAATCAAAACAATTACGCAAAAAATTATAAAGAAAACCCGAAATAACGCAAACACGATTATACTCTTACAACTTACGCTAATGGATAATTTTTACTTTCCCCAGCCTGCAATGAACGTATATAAATGGATGGTTTTAGTGGAGCGATGCTCTTAAAAACAGCTGGATAAAGCCTGGGGTCGCGGCTACTCGGTTGATGGATGACGCGACATCCCCGCAGGCTGGCTTAGAACTCATTGAGAGTAGGGGATTAGGGGGGACGTTGACGAATTGCTACTCATAGATAACTATTGAATCGCTTTAAACTCCGCCCGTTGACCGTTTGAGGTTGTATGGAAAATGACGCTCGATCTTTATACAATTGTGTTTGATGTCAGTTTGATTCAATATCTCTCTTAAATTTATGGTGTGACGATTTGAAATCCACACCTTTAACTGTATTACCAAAGAAGACAGAAATATATCTGTCTATTATAGAAAATAATATATTTGGTTTTTCAAAGTACTAGATGTAGCTTCTAATGCTGAATTCGTAGCAATATAAAAATAAAACATATTAATAATTATTTAACCATTAGCATTTAACATTTAGCATATATAATAATGGTAACCGCTACCGAAGCCTATGAACATTATGAGAGGCGTAAAGTCGATTGCAAACATTACGCCACTACAAATGGATTGCCGACTTCACACTGGAAAGGGATTAAGAAAGGCTTGACGAGAGGAATAAAGGAAAGGACTGGGAAGGCTAAGGAAAAGGATATGGGCATCCGGCTCCAACCACTCACCGAACGAAACACAGCAGTATGCTATTTCACGCCGGTCTTCTGTGGTGGTGTGGTTCTACCCCGGAGCGAGCTAGCCCAAGTCGTGCTCGACTACCCCATATTCAAACAGGTACAGAAATAGAGAATTGATATCACAAAGAAGTGTGTGCGTACACTTCCACGAGAAAGCACTACGATTTGTGAGTTAGCACAATCAGTCCTTATAATGTAATCGTAACTTTTCACAGGGTCGTTACACCCATGTCATCTATTTTACAATACGACAAATGTTAAAACTTTGACCTACTTCACGCGGCGCGCGAAGTTTTCGACAAAACTAAATTAGGTACAATACAAAGCAGTTTATTGCCAGCGATCCCGTGGGAGTATTCGAGAACGCGCAACCATCAAAATATAAATGGGATTTTCACTTTACGTTAACCTAAATCTGGGAAGTCGAACAAATCCCAAGTTTTATTAATAATTTATAGCAGATTCGACCTTTAAGGAACCCTACACTGGAATGGAAAATAAGTGTGCGAGAGATATAAAAAAGGTAAGGTTATGTTGCCGTTTGATTTCTCAAGTGTGAGAGATAAGTGTTATTATTGTCATAAATTATAACCCGCTTGATACATTAAACGTTTTTCATCATAAAATGAAAATGGTAGTAAACTGAAAATTCTAAAAGTTCTAAAGAGATTAATAAATTTTAATGCTATAACTTATATACGTACTTGATAATATTGTAAAGGTGAAAGTATTTCCGTCTGTCTCTTCTTCACGCCTAAACCATTGAATCGATTTGAATGAAATTTGGTATAGATATTATTTGAGATTCGAGAAAGGACATAGATATATATGATGAGGAAAATTCATGGGAACGGGAACTATGTGAGCAAACTCGGGAACTGTCTATTTTTCCTTTGAAGACGAAGCCGTGTGCGGGAAACTAATTGTAAAATGAACTCAGAAAAGCGTTGGAAAACGCACAATTCTTTTAACATGTTCACTTATTTCTATAAGTATTACTACGTATTAAATTCTATGTACTTTTTAGAGAAACTGTTCAAAAAAACTGTTCTTTTTCATTTTTTATGATACTTTGTCTAGCGAGTTAGCTAGCTGTATCTAGGTTTTAGATTGAGCAGAGAATTCCGTCCCGCAGGTTATCCATATATATAATAACTATTAATATACACCGATAAATAGATAACACCGTAAAATAATAGCAATCGTCAAAGCACGTGAAATGGAATATTCAGGTCACAGGTATGTATTTCGTTTTATGTCTTAGTGGGAGTCATAACGCCTTATTGCTAACAGTTTACGATGCAATACGCACCGTGCCGCGTTTTGCCTGTAATTGAATCGCAGGCGCTTGCCGTAAATACGGATTTACCAGTTTCCGACTAGAGAAACAACAGTTTAACTTTTATTGTGATTTATTTATTATTGTCATTAATTTTATAAACGGAACATGTTATGATATTATCTGTTTTAATATTTAATGATTTCTGATAGTTTCAAGGTTAAATAGCATGTAGGCATATCATATCATTATTAATTTTTTTACACGCTTTTTATTAGCTTCACCTGTATGTTTGTTTGTATGTTTGTTTGTATGTTTGTTTGTAACCGACTTCTTTGAGCGCGATTTTGACCCACTTTAAACGGCCAGATTTCGTTCAAACTTTGTAGATTTATTGAGGACCGATGACAATACACTAATTTGATAAAATTATTCCATTTTTCAATTTGCAAAATATGATAAAAGCGTGTTTTTTAGTTTTTTTAAACTATTACAATATATTATTTTAAGTACATGCTGGA
The DNA here is from genome assembly GCF_012273895.1 of Zerene cesonia. Classification (NCBI taxonomy): domain Eukaryota; kingdom Metazoa; phylum Arthropoda; class Insecta; order Lepidoptera; family Pieridae; genus Zerene; species Zerene cesonia. Next base: position 5,180,642 of record NC_052113.1, on the reverse strand, counting down.
TCTTCAAGCATCATTCTTCATAGCTTGAGGATGTTGCGTAAAGTACGTTTATAAAATATCTATGTTTATACTAGCAGTTTTAGAATACTTACTTTAAAAATAAAATATAAGGGATGAAAATTAAATTAAACAAAGGTCTCTATCAAATATATATCTCCATCGATTTATCATCGTCATCGATTATCTTATATTGGCATCAAACAATGATATTTAATCATGTGTAATAATGAGACATCCACTGAGCTGAACTTCTGAAAAGCATTGTAGCATGACCCTACCATCAACTAAATGAAGTTATCTGTATAATTTTAATATAATTAAATTAAAAATGTAAAAACCACTCAGTTGAAAAAGTTGGTCAACTTTAAATACAAATGAATAAACTAATACATTTAATTCTCATTAACTTATACTAACTAACTAGACCCGACCACAGATAATATATACTAGACTCGGCTAATGTTAATTTTATACGTTATATTGGAAGCTGAAGCCAAATCGAAATTGGTAATATTGTAATTAAATTATAATTAAACTCTGCATTTAAAACGCAGTACTAGAAACTAAAACGTGCATTCCCTGTAAAAAATACAAAGCAATCACCATTCGAATCGTACAAGTACTCAGAAATGCAAAGGGAATTTGAAAGTACACTCACGACAAAGCTTATCGGGAAACGCCTCATCCCTTACTTTTAATCTAGGGACGTCAAATGGGGGAGTATCATAGGTACAAAACACCCAATAGTGTTTCTTGCTCACAGAAGAAGCTAATTTTACGTAAGTGGGCTACTGAGCGCGATGCATGCCGTGTACTCTAGGGGGCTCTTCTCTGTTTGATATCAACAGCAGCTAAAATGTTTATAGAATATATTTAAACGATTTTTGCATTAGAAATTAGAGACTTGAAAGTAATGAAGCATTTAAGCTCGCTTAAGACTTAGAAGCTCGTTAAATAATTTAAGGTTCGAACGCTTTCGTACCTCAGCTGCAATTTTATGATTGCTTTTAGGATTTCATAATACAACTTGGTAAGAAAATTTACTAGAAAATATCAGTTAACGTTTTTGGAGGATCCCATAAAATTCTTGCGTTTCTTATCTTGCCTAGTTGTCTGGTAGATATTGCAGTTCAGCAGAAGAGATCTTGAAGAAAAAAATACACAGGTAGTGTGGATACCCTCTGTACCACCTAGGGGACTTGGGAACTTAATTAAATCATGCATACTTTGCAGAGAGTAATACAAAAGTCAATATCATTATAATTTTCAATATATCAATGAAACGGTAGATTTGTTACTATATATCAATTAAAAGGTGTCATAATAAAATTACTCGTATATAATTATATATTGCTCATATTTTTTTAAACCAAATATATATGCATTCCAAACTCCAACAAAATATTTTATTATCATAAAATAAATCAAAGCAAGCGTCATTTTAGGCCTACCGTTAACACTTGAGGTAGTTGTGATGACGTGCATTGTTTAAATGTAAGCACGCATGTTCTCTTTGTTCGTTGTGCAATACTTATGAATTTTTCACCGGAGTTTTAGTTTGATCTACAAGCAGAAACTCAACTGAACCAATCACAGCGCGGCTATAAAATGTACATAATAATAATATTTTGGTAGCAATAGACATATATAGTCGAGATAAAATATCATAGAACTGTATTTTGTTATTCAGTTTGATATATATGCAACACTAAAATACGGAATATAATCACACTGATAATAAATGTGAAAGTTTGTTTGTTTGGATGTTGTCCGTCAATCACGCTGAAACTACTGCACGGATTTTGATGAAGGCATGCAGAAAAGACAGATAGAGAGATAAACAGTACAGTTAATTCGTATTTACATTGACAGGGATAAATGATTTACAGCAGAAAAGGTCAATTTACATGAAAAAGGTTTTAAATAAATGTTAAAGCTTTATTGAAAAGAAATTTTTCTATAAACTTGTACTACCTCTATATTAGCGAATGAAAGACTGAAGATAATTTTTCTATTAATTGGGAATTTAATTAAAATCTTAACGAATTTGAACGTTAATGTCAAGAAACTGTAAACAGTTTTTACGAAAATAATAAAAATAAAGCTCTAGAAATTTCTGCAAGTGAGCATCGGGCATTAACTTAAAGTAAAATAAGTTATAGTCCCCGTCTTCATTTGTTTGTTGTTATTTATGTTGATAACTATATTAAGAGCTTTATGAAAGTCTATAGAAATAGAGATATTAGATTAGATTATAGAGATATAGAGTTATATAGAGATATTTAAATGTACTCGGAGTATGTAGAGCAGAAGAATCTTTTATTATGTAAGAACTCAAGTAAGTATTAAAAGATACACGCTCTAGCTAAAATTTATTACCGCGCTATGGTGGTAAGTGAAACGAGATGAAGCTTCCCGTAAAGGTTTGTATATTTGAAAGTTTTATTATTATTATATTAACTTATTTACCTAAGTTTACTTTAATTGTCAATTTAATTTTTGCTTTAATATTTTGTTCTACAGATTGAATAGATTGTTATTTCTTTATTTTTTTTTCTTACTTTACTTCCACTACCGAAGCATTTCATTTATTAGAGATGATTTAGCAATTACCATTCTTTCCGTGCATAGCTTAAGAATCCTTGTCACCTTATTGAGATATATAGAACTTTTGTATTATTTGGTGAATACGATCTATTCTGATATGGCAATATATAATATTTAAATGCCTCTTTTCAATATGATCACATAAAATGTCAATCTTTATGTCTAGCTTTTAACGCACTGAAGTTATTCAAAGTATACCATACCTAGAACGAAAGGTTATAAAGATTTCAGTGACGGATATACCAGTAGGCTGAGTAGGATAAACATTTTTGGGCGGCAAATTGTTTTGTTTTTTAAAGTCATAATATTTATGTTAGTATAGTAAATAAGTGTGAGATGCTTCTTCTCATTCTTTCTTGTTCATCTTACTAATATTATAAATGCGAAAGTTTGTTAAGGATGTGTGTGCGTTTGTTGCTCTTTCAAGCAAAAACTACTGAAACGATTGCAATGAAATTTGGTACGTAGATAGCTGGACAACTGGAATAACATAAAGGCTACTTTTTATCCCGATATTCCTACGGGGTACGGACTTGCGCGGGTGAAACCGCGGGGCGCAGCTAGTTAGCTATATACGGATATATATTTTGTAATTAGAACAGATTCTTGCAGAAAGTATGGTAATCTGAATACTTAGTAGAATCATTGTGTATAATGGGCTCAAATATGATATCCTTAACTGGATAGCGCAGTTCTGTCGAGCTGAGAAGAGACCGAAGAAGGCTGACGCAAAATTGATTCAGTGCGGAACGTGGGCCGACTTTAGAATAGCGCGATTAAAATGTTTCTAAGGGCAATAACACACTTACTACCTAATATTATATAACTATGAAGTAATCTTATAATCCTGGAAATTATTTTCTCACAAAGAGTTCATAATATGAAGCGTTCAAGTAAAATTACTTTGTATTTACATTGTAATTACGTCTTCTACATATATATGAAAACTTTTTCTACGCGTATGCTTTAATGTTTAAAGAAATCTTTATTCTTGTAGTGAGTTAAACTTACAACCAGTTCCACAGAAACGCTATGATGGGATAAAGATTACATTGATACTAAGATAATTTATTAGTTGGGTTTGGTTTCGCTCGCATCGACTACAAAATGTTGTACATCATGAATTTCCGAAGAATTATGACATTTTTAATGACTTTAGATGCTTATGTCTCATCATCTGTTTGTTTTTGCAAAAAACTTTGCTCACAAATCTCTATTTCTTTTATAAAGACCTATCTAAGACAGCTCATTTAATGACACTTTCGCAACGTCGTTTTTATCCCCCGGTTACTTTCAAATAAAATTTAGTCTACTAAGACCTAACCTACTAGAACTTAATATGAATCTATAAATGATCCAGTGGTTTTTACGTGATTTACGGACATACAAAAAGAAAAATATACCATTGAGTGAGAATGTATAAAACATGCATGACGGAAGCGCTCTTTAAAAAAAAAATTATATGCAGAAAATAATCAGGTTACTGTTTTAATATACGAAATAATATAATTAATTATTTACAACACTTCTGTTAATTTTTGTAATTTTCGTAAAGTTGTCTTAAAAAAGTAACAGTGTTTCCTATTTTATTTATTTTATTACATAAAATGATCTAACTTAGGAACAGTGGTGGCTCAGTGGTTAGAATCTCGGACTTCAATTGAAAGGTCGGGTGTTCGTAATCAGACGCGTGCAACAAATAAAATGTTTTTTCAATTTATTTGCACTTCACCTACATCACCACTCGAAACTATGAAAGAAAACATCATCAGGGTGTGCATGTCGAAATATCAAAAGTTCGACCCCATGTGACATCTATCAACTCGCACTTGGCTTTATGGATATATCCTGAACCCGCATAGGAGGTCTGTATTCCTATAATACATATATACAGGGTGACGATAATAAAAAGGAATTCAACCTTCAACGCAATAGGACTTACACGACCCACAAGCCTATTTTATAATGCCTCAAAATATGATCCATTTCAGTGAAACAAAGAGTATATATGATAAGTATACTTCAAGATAATTTGATAGTCTATTGAAAACATTGCTGTGAATTTAAGGAAAGAACTAAAAAAGCATCGCAAACCTACCTCAACATATTTCATTTAACGATGAAAAACCATGCTAATATACGGGCAATCATATAATTTCTCAGGCAACGAAAAAGGCACATTTATTTTATAGGGATTTAATTTTTAGTACAATCAACGTGCGATTTTTAGCCAATTGTGTATTCTTAGGTTTGGGTATATAACGTATGTGTGTGTGCGGCTCTGAATGCTGACAGTGCCGGCCGAGAACACACCGTCACGTGTGGTATTAATGTGTGCGTGCGCCATTCTAACTCTATATATATTCTAACTCTAACTCTATATATACTCATAATATATGTGTTATATTATGAACACAGAACACCACAACTACATATTCATAAAACTATATTATTCTCCTACTTCTATGAAATATGATAGCACAGAGCATCAATAAATTACGAGACGTTTCAAAAGAAATATAATCTTCCGGATACTCCCGTCCAAATCGGAAGTTGTAGTGATGATAGCTTCCGGAGCGCTGCAGCACTTGTTTTGTTTCTACGTCTTCGTCTTTGATATCTTTTTTATTGTCTCAATAGCTGTTACAAAGGAAGTTAAGCTCGTTTATTTTCGATTTATTTGGTTATTATTGCTCACCTTTTTACCGATATTTTTTGGGGTTTTTTCAAATGGTATAAGCAGGTTCGATTTAAAAATTTCAAGTATTATTAATAAACTTAATTTTGTATGGTATATTTTATTGTATAATGAGCTGGAAAAATATTTCTATACAGTAATATTAATAAAAAGGTTTACTTGGATATCTAGAAATGTTAACTAGCTGGTTGGGTCGTCTTGTGGTAGACAATCACCAGCGTAAGTATTTACACACAGTTAGATGAATATTATTGTCTTTAGTAGGTAATACCTTAAGGAAAGGAAGCGATAAGGAATGAAAATTAAACGAACGTCCGGTGTATTTCTGGTTTATTTAATATAATATGGTATAACAGATTAAACACCTGCGGAAAATAGATGTACACTGACTTTCTTATATTTGATATTCTTCATTTATTCTCCATACTGAATACGTACTAATTTCGAACACAGTTTAAATATAAATATTTACATAACGTTATACGTCATTCATATCCGCTCGTAAATCATTAGCCAAAATTCTGGAAATGTTATTTTGGTCCTTCGAGCCTCATAAAGAACCGTAAAGCACTTCTTACTTATGATTATTTAACAGCATGTTAACCATTAAAAGCCGTACAACATTAAATAAATATATATGAAAAGCATACTTAACGTCAAAACGAATTCGCTCCCATTAACCTAAAGGTGATTGAGAGTTAAGATGAAAAAGTAAATATATAAAGCCCTAGCAACCAACGACCTCGCCAAGCCAAGGTCGCAATATTTTGTTGTGCGAACATTTAGCGGCGGTCCTCCGGTCGTGGGTGGTCGTTTCCTTTATTTAATAACCTCACAGTTAATTATAAACGGTCAGATCGTAAAATACTATCAATTTGTTTAACATTGGTATTTTATTTATGAACTAGATGGAGTTTTTTAAGTTGTTATGAAATTTATAATAGTTATTAGACCAAGTCGTTTATGATTTTACTGATAAAATACATTATAATTGAGCAAATGTTTTCATATATACAGCCATTGTAGTATAGATCTCAAAGCCGGCCGACATGATGAGATTTTTTACTGTTAACAGGTTTTACATAGTTATTCGACATTACTATATCTATAAAAGACGTATAAGTAATTTTCCTTATTAACGCAGTTAATATCTAACTGTCACATTTTATCTAGTCCGAGTATAGTTCGCAGCCGTTAGATGAAGCCGGTGCACCTGTTCTTGGTGTCTTTATTGGAATCTCTCGGATTCAATTTAGCTAATCCTTGATAGTTTCTATGAAAAAATGAGTTATCAAACTCCTAGAGCTAAATCAATAAAGCTTATCCCTGCAGTTCACTCTGTATAACTATCCATATTCGTTGAGATGAAAAAATATTAGTTTATTCTTAGATCTTAGATTTATTAGATATGTTTTTATGATTTTTTTAAGATCTAGTTTTTTATGCCATAGCGGGCAACTGAGCTGGTAAATTTAAGTCGATTTTTGTTTTATTGTGTTCCAACCGTACCACAAACGTGTATGTGGAATGGTCACGATGATTGGATATGGTAGATTTATAAATTAACAATTGTTTTATAAATACAAAAAATGCATGCGTTTAAAAACCTTTTTTTTTTAAATTTTTTGTATCTGTAATATGTAACCAATATTGTGACAATTCAATTCGATCCACGAAAGCTAGCCTAATAAGTCTTATACGTTCTATATTGTACTGGGAAGTGTACGGGCGTATTTATGCTTACATCTATCCAAGACGCTCGCAGTTTGAGTGGCCCACTTCAGTGATATTACACTGGATGCACCTGTATCGGTTTTGTGCGTCAAGCCTCCCGTTTGACGCGAAAATAAGTTCGTTCCACCATCGAGTTGAAATGACTCCTCTCATATTCATCATGCTGCATTCATACTGTTTACTTACACGACATCAAAGTTGTATATACACGAGCTATACTTATAGGTGTTTCGTATAAGTTTGAGTCATTTTGAATGACGGGTTAGAGGCGAGTGTGCGAATTTATACGAAATCCAGTGACTTCTCATGTAACACATACAAGGACCCATGTATTATGAAGGATTCTTACCGAATATAATCTTACGTGTTCCGTGCTACTTTAGACGGGAGGGACTCTGCGACACTTCGCATTTAAAGAAAATTTCTGGTGAATCTCAAATCAAGACCTTAAGTTGCAACATTCTCATATAAACTACATAAATAACATTTCGATTATAATGTCTCCATAATCCTGTTATCATATAATCATTATCGAATAGAAGTTCGAATTCAAATGTATGCTATAAACAATAATCGAAATAACATTACTACCCTGTTACAAACTCTATTTAATTAATATAATATTAATCTTTGTTAATAAACCGTTAGGCGTTGTGTGATAATGAAATGCTATTTTGGTAAAAGCAAATATTACATAGTCGGCGTTGAAATTTCATTTCGTAATTAAAATTGAAGGATTGTTTGATTATTGTTATTGGTAGCTAATTTACTCTTTTCGATCTAAATGAAAGGCGTATTTGGTATTAATTATGTAAATACGGTATTGTAAGAATTTTGAAGTGTTATATTTGATTTCATATTCAATTTTCCTTAAAAGGTCTGTTCGCTTATTTTTTTATACGACGGGCAGTACGACTACAAAAATAGAAGTCAGAAGGCCTCTTCGCGATTATGGAAACTAAATAATTAACTTCGTACACAAAACAAACAAAGTATATATTTTCTAGCAAGTAAGTTACCTTTTGCCGTGGTTGCCTGGAAGAGATCACTCCTAAGTGATAAGCCGCCAAGCAAATTGTACGCCTTATTATAATCATTATTATTATTATTTTTAAGTTTCCTTCTATATACAATCTTGTTGAAGAATTAAATAAATAAATAAATAATAAGTTGGCGCGCTCGGGTCACCAAACGCTGCGTCAACTGGACTAGCAAAATTTTTGTTATTCTGTAAATCTCGTTCTCAAATTGGTCACAATAAATAACAATAATAATATAAAAATTAAAACAGTTCAACAGCAATCGTATTGCGTAAGTACAAATAATATTGGCAGGCCTTCAACCTAAGCCTCCCGTGTATGACAGCTATTCACCTCGCCTGCCATTTTTATGATTTTTAGAAAGGCTAAAGAAAATTTTCCTTTCTTACATTACTTCTATAAACAGGCTTGAACTGTATCGCATGCAACTTGCATGTGCAGGTCAAATAAAATTGAATCCAGTCGGGTTAAAGGCAAAAAATGTGCATGGTTGCATGAGCCAAGCCGTTTCACACCCATGGGCGATACAGAAATATTTTTCCATTTAACTAACCATGTTTGTCGCACGCGAACTAACGCAGTTTAAAATTTTGTTACGACGCGATTTGCGAGCGCAACAGCCTTGCATATTATTTAAACGTAGATAAAGTACTTTTGATCAATATTTTAGAAAAAAAAAACGCGTCATTTGTAAAGCTTGTAGAATATCTGAAATTCTATATACCGCTTTTTTAGTTGGAGTTGTGCATGTTTCAACACAAATTAGGTCACGCTAACGCCTTCGTAATATAGTTATTAGTAGCTATGCTTTCGCGGAATATTGGTGTTTTCAGTTTTCAGTGCGTTGTTATGTTTGTACAATGAATAATTGTGCCAAAGGGTGTTTTTAATACATTATGAGACTGGTCTTTACTTCGATCCACACACCACTTAATCGTTATTAATTCATCCAATCTTTTATTTGCTAAAACATTATACGATGATAAAAATTAAATAGGGTACAACAGTGGGGAACCTTCCATTGTTTTTGCATTGATTAATAAAATAAACTCCATTATTGGGTGCTAATTGCTCACAGCTCATCAACAAAATATTTTGAAACCCTTTGTATATTTTGAACTTGTATTCATTATTTCTTCGATAATTTTCTTATAAAGTAATTACTTTCAAATCAACGCCGTTAATATAAATTGTCACGAAGTAACTCCAATAAACACTTACCCGTTCTCGATTGAGTTCAGAATGACGCTACTAACTTTGACTTAACGCGAGTTTTATGTGAATTATTCGAAACAACTGCGATAATTACTTTCTAACATTACCACGGATAATTACAAATATAAATTAAGGTTATTGTCATTTTCGGCGGGCGATATTCGTGAATTCTCGCCCATTTTCCGGGATTACTAGTAAGGGTATTGGAATTTGTGTCTAGTTTTTCTTTTTTTAGGATATTTTGTGGAGCAAACCGGAATAACGTCGGATTACGGGTGTAATATTCTTTACGTGGGACAAAATAGTACGAAGAGATATTTCATAGTTCGACAGATATATATTTACTTTATGTAAAATGTATACATAATACAGTAGATGCGACGGCAAATACGGTAATAAAGCTCATGTAAAACTGCTATTATGGAGAGAATCCGAATTAGGTTGATGACTTATGATAAGAATCTTGCTAAATAAACTTCAAGTTATCGGTGAATTGGATTTGACAAACACTACTACTACTATTTTCTTGGAGATAAATATACAATAATGCCTATCAAAATGTTTGGTTAATTGATTGCCCTTTTATCAACAAGTGTTCATTTAAATCCCGAGAAAAGTGAATCAATTAGACTACACTAAACATTGCGTAATATCAAACAATCGCATGAAGAGCTAGACATATATCAGGAACATTGCGAAATAAACAAAATGTTTCACCGCACAATTAATAGGCAATTTAAAAGGTAAGTTATTGGCGGCGGGCTCTTTAGTGCATTATCGTGTCATTTCAAGTTTGCTCCGTGTGCATTATCGCACACATTGAACTTCAAAAGCAAATTGCACAAGTATGCCACATTTATCCTGCTGGTTGAACGGTGAAAGCTTCCATTACGGCCCGAAATGGATATGTGCACTTAAGATGGCCGCTCATCATGTGGCGTTCATGTTTTACATCGATTACATCAAATTGTTGGTATTAACTTTGTCTTATTATGGCTTTTGAATGTGTTTGTTTGAATTAACTTTGGAGATAATTGTGTATAGTATTGTAGCAAACAGCCAATGTCATTAAAAAAGTTTCTAATTGTAAAAATCACAACATAATAACCAACATTAACGTATTTTATCAACTTGAGTGACATAGTCTCATATTATGTAGTTTAGCCGTCATTATAGACATCTCATAAAAAATATCATTTCGTATAAAGTATTTTCTCGATAAAAGTAAAATCGAGTTGAACGTTAGTCGAACAAAAAGACAATAAAGACGATGACTTATCTACAGAATTTTCGATTGACGGCGCGACGTTACACGAGCAAAAGAAAGCTGAAGACTATGAAGCACTTGTTATAAATTCTCTACGAGGAAATGCGATCGCAGACAAAGTGGGAAGATTTCCTGATATTCTCTACTTTAAGAAATCGGAAGCTATTTTAATAAAGTAAATCGCAAAAATTTTGTCATAATTCTCACAAATAAATCTGCGTCATTAAGTATTAATAACGTTATATTTATTCAATTAAATCTTATATACTCGTAAATATATAATATTGCTTGTTAAAAATCATTACATTTTTACTAACTTATTTGAAGTAATATCGGAGTATTACAAAGACCCCGAATTTAAGAGAAAATTCGAGCACAAAATTCTCTGAGAGGCCTCTAGTAACTCATCAGCTTTAGGAAATATTCACAAAAGTATTTTTCATATAACAAAAATTAATTAAGAGGAATATCGAAATATTACATTGTGAGGCGTAATGAATACGAGATTTCTACAGGGAAATTACTTTCAGTTATCATGTTACCAGTTACCGTCTTAAGCATGACTAAAATATTTCTATTTTTATAAATAAGTAGCTGTCTGCGCGGGCTCACTCGTGGAATATTTGATTTAATTGAAATTACAAATTTTAACAATACTTTAACAATACAATAATAAATGTTACAACTGTATTAGTATTGTTTGATTTTGCATGAGAAGTATACATTTAGAAATTGAAGAATTTTAATAGTTTTTAACATATAAATTTTTTGAAGTATATTATTTATCTCGATGCACATGGGAGCGCGCGTGGCCACTGGGAGAATGAGATAGACAATTAAAGTAACATGTCTAAAATATCACATTATACAAAAATTATTGTATCTGAACTATTTCCACTATCACTACCCTGGTGAAAGAAAGCTTCAAACCATCTTGTTCTTTTGAAATTTTGATGTTTTTTTTTAATTTCCATAGCCTAGTGGACAAGTCTTGGAATAAAAATATTTTCTCTGATAAGGATTTGTGGTTGCTCAGAAAGTATATCTAGTGATTGTTGTCTAGTGTTTGTAGTGTGAAGTGCCTACGGTATCCGCATATCCGCAGTGTGTGCCTTCAGTCGGCTACGAATACTCCTTTTTGTTTGACCGATGTAAGAGAGGCCATAATAACGAACTAACTTGTACACATCTGCTTAGTGCTTCTTGGAAAGGATTATGATCTAATTTTATTTATTGATTTTACTTTATTGTACAAAACAGAAAGTAAATTTTATACATAATAGTAGCACAATGATATTTCGTACAAAAGGCCTTATTGCTAAATAGCAATCTCTTCCTAGCAACCTGGAAACCTCCTTTGTTAATTTTAAAAGTTGGCTTATTACTTGTGTGGCACGTACAATAGTTTTAATAGAAGCTTTATTAAGGATTCTTACAATTCTGTCAGTAGCTAATAACAGATAAATATGAAAGGTGTACTGGTTGACACGCTAGTGATCGCTGGATGACGATTTTTTTTTTATTCAGGCGCCTATAGCTTATTCCACAACTAACACCAAACCACGCTGCCTCGAAACGTCGGGATAAAGAATAATATAGTGAATTGTGTTTGAAAACTATGAAAAAGTCTTTATCTTGTAACTGTAGGCATACCTACATTTAATCTGAATAGAGAACAATTAAGACCAATATATTTGATTATATTGGCTTGCGTTATTTTTTCAATCCATCTCGAACTATATTGTTAATTTTAAAAGTGTCCACAACTTAATCAGTAATTTACCCAATAATTTTAGCAAGAAAGTATTTTAGCGAGTAGGTTAACTTTGTAATTTGTTATCGAATCGTTATTGAATCCTTCTTATTTTTGAATAACATATTTTCTAAGAACCGCATAAAAATTTAAATATGTAAATAAAATCGTTCGAATAAATGAAACACTCGAGTTCAAACAGAATAAACTGAATATATACGTTTATTCATAACTCAATTTTATATTTTTCAGTTGAAGTACACAAAGTAAAATAATTTGTTAACAAAGCAACGTGAACTCTAACTAAGAAGTCTTGGCTTTTACTTACAAATGAATTTTGCAAAACATTTATCCCAAATACGAGGGAACTTGAGTGAGGCACCGTTTCTTGTTTCACGGTGAATGGAATAGCTTCAGCATTTCGTCCAAATGTTCGTCTAGTATCATACTTTGACAATGTACTTTACGAAGTGTTTCGTAAACCATGGGCGAAGTCACTCTATTTGATTAAAAATCCCTAATGAATTTTGTTGAAGGTTTTTTTAGCCTGGAGAATTAGGAATAACGACTACAATGACGGACTGGGAAGGGTGAGGAAAATGAAACGGGCCTCCGGCACTCACATAGTAAAACAGTAGCATGCTACTATTTCACGTCGGTTTTCTGTTAGGACTCCCCCGGTACTTCCCTGGTGCAAGTTTGCCCAACTCGTGCCGAAGCGACTCCTACACTAAATTGACTTTTTTTGAACAATTTCATATATTTTATCATATAAAAGATAAGAAATAACAATAAATATCATATCAAATGAGTCTATTTTTGCATGTAAATTAACATATATTTATGTTCTTAATATAAATAAATGGTTGCCACTATTTTCCAGAGTAATATTCTAAAAATCTATTGGTGTAATAAAAAACAGGTCATCGCTTACTTTCCTCTCCGGTCGTAATCTTGATAGTGAGTTGCGGGTTGGGCGATAGATTAATTGGGCTCAGATACGATTCGAAGGTTTTTCAAATTGATGTACAAGCATTTATCATTCCCAAAGAGCTTTATAGGATTGCGAATACCAATATACAGTGCAATTTTTATTTATATATATTGCGGTGTTTGTTTATGGTTGAGTTATGATTGAATGGCAAAAATTGTTTTATGTACGCATAAAAATCAACGCGATTTCGCTTTGTGAACAATGAAATACAAAAAAAATGTTTTAATTAAAGAGTTAACTGAAATATAATTTTAGTAATTTTTGTAGTTCGATTTGGAATTTTAATCAATCGATTGACAATAATTATGAATCTGCTCTATTAAACACGCGTGCAGGATGGTCGACCGAGTATTTTGTCTACCAAAATGTTTGAATATTATCGAAATTTCCACAATAATTCATATATTACATTTGGTAAGCTTATTCTTTATGAAATTTAATTACGGATTTATACTCCAAATGGATGCTAATAAAAGCAATGATGACATTGTGTTTGTTTCTTCTACAAAAAATAAAACGAGACCCCACAAAAATATAACGTCATCCAATTTCCAGAGTAATTCAAATTTTCCCATTTTCGCAACCAAGGACACCTTATAAGAAACGAAAGAGTTCACAAGAAGTCGTATTTACGTCAACGAAATTAAAATAGCCCACAGCCATGATCCGCACATTATTCGTGAAAGTGAAAAAAGAGACATTTAAGAAAATTATTTGCCTGACGCGAGCATTTCTGGTGGCTCGCCGCAATTTATTCCACTCACAAACACAAGCCGCGCTGATTCAATATTGACACAGTCTGAAGACCGTACCTAGGCTATTCCCTGGTGCTCTAGATAAAATCTAACTTCTAGGATACGAGTTTGTAGCAACTTTTTAAGTTGCCAACCGCAAAGTGCTTTAACAATTGTTTGTTCGCATCCATCTATAATTTAGCGACGAGTTATCGATGCTATATCAGTATTAATCGAGGGCAATCGAGGCAAGTGTACGAATTCGACAAATTGATTAGTCCCGTCGCCGTATCTGATCGTCGCCGGTACCCCGAATGGATCCTATCTGTCAAAGTCAATGTTAATCCGCTCTTAATGAGTTCAAAAGCTGCAATTGTACAAGTCGGCTTACGGTGACCCTCGACTCAGCAATGAAACACTGTCCTAATTTTTTTGATTGAACGTGTTTGCTTTCATCATCAGCCATTATATTATGTACTTAGTGATGAAAGTAGATTTGGTAGGTTTAAACGTGGTACAGTATAGCGAAGCGGTAATAGATGGTAAATAGGACACAATTGTCAGTAAGGTCGCAATGTTTCATTATTTCGACGTGTCTCAACCATTCTATTTTACTAGAGTTACTGGCTGCTAGGTAAAAGATTTATCCTTTCTTAGGTATATGTTATAAATGCGAAAGAAGGTTAGTTTCTTTGTCATTCTTTCATGCGATGATGATGTCAAAAGCGATTTTATGATATGATTTTTGTGTCTGGTGGACAGTGAGTTTATGTTTAGATATCTTTGGCTAGGAAGTTAGAGAGTTACATAGGCTACTATCGCGAGGAAATAAAAATTCCTGCTTTTGAGCCCTTTTAAAAGAAAAATTATGATATACTAGCTTTTCGACCGCGGCTTCGTCCACGTAGTCAAAGGAAATGATATACAGACCCAGAGTTTGTCCCGCATGGTTCCCATTCCCGAGGGATTTACCGGATAAAATTTTATGTCGTTTCTCGGGGGTCAGGGTCGGACAGAGTTACTTTGGCATTTGTGTATTTGTAGAATTAGTTCGGCTATAAATCAATGTGAAAAGTGTCTTATATTTTAAAGCCACAATACATAAGGGGTAGCGCTAAAATATACTTATCTTAAAGGTAAAAGTAACGAAAATTCTTCCGTGTTAAACGTGTTTGTTTTTACTTTGAATTGGCGAGTTTGGACCTAGTATTTAGTTTTTTTTTTCAAATATTTGAAAGAAGTGACATTAATCAATTTCATGGGATATAATGAAAATATACGTCAAGCATTTCTTTCACGGCAATAGGAGACCATATTTAAAAAGGTTCACAAAGAAACCAGATTAAATAAGTAATCAGGCGCCTCATATTTAATTTACCATTTATTTCATAGTGGCGGCCCTTCTCCATAACTTATTGATAACTGAAATGCTTGAAACACGACAATAGTAATGAATATCTTACGAACGAAATAGAAATGTGTCTGTTACAAGCGTAAAGTGCATTAATCATAAGCAAGGGAGGACAAAGGACGTTTTTTACTCAAAATACCCTTCAACGAGGGTTCTATGCTCTTTTACACATTTGTCACCTTTTGTTGGCGGGAAATTCTTCCGCGGACGCATTATCCATTCCAACGGTGAAAACATGTTGATGAATTGAGGGAACTGATTGTTGGTAATTATATTTAGGACAATTTGAAATATTGGATCTCTTGATTATCTATTTTATGTATTGTTCATCGTAATTTTATTTCTACTTATTATGTCTGATTATTGTACATTTGTATCTTGTTTATTAGGTTGATGTTTATGAGGTGGAAGCTCGGAAAGAGAATCAAATGCTTTCGAGACTGGTGTAAATTATTTAATTACGATTATTTTGCACTATTTACTATTCTATGATATATAAAGTCTATTTTCTTGCTGTATATGATTTCCACGCTATAAGACTTATAATCAGTTCCAATGTGCAGTGGAGGTAAAATATTAATTGTTTAAGTAAAGACGTGTTTAAGCCTAATTGATTATCGTGTTAATCAAGACGACTAGCATTAATTAATATCTAGCCAGTTTGATTAATTCAATGACCAAAATAAAAGCATATGGCATCTTGCCAAGAACAAATATTAAAAGAAAAACTGAACTTGTCATATGTTAATTGCCAATCTAGAAAATGTAGAATTGCATTTATTATCTGTGCGTATAAAATATCTTATAAAACTCCATAATTTTTGGTGATAACGTTTGAGATGGGATATATTGTTTAATTCATATTAAATTAAGTATTTAAAGAGAACTATTCTTTGCTTTTATTTAAATATCCTTTATTGCATACACAAACAAAACATTAGATGCAAAGCAACCAGCGCCAAGCAGTGTTGCAATTGCAAATTCGAAAGATTGTTACAGAGTTCTTATTTGACGGTAATGTTTATATTTTTAATTTTGATGTTTTATTTATTTAATACTATAAGAAACAAAAGACTGTTAATTACTTACGGTTTAACGAGCTTTAACTTTTGAAGTGCCATTAGATTTGACTTCATTTGGAGTAGTGAGTTTAATATGATAAAATCAGTACGTGTTATATCAAAGAGATAAAAAATTAATCGGATAACAGTGCTAGCTTTCTAGTCGTATATAAAAAGAAAAAATGCAATATGTACTTTATTAGTTATTTATTTAACTATATTTTTCATACAACATTTGATGAAACACACGTCTTTTGTCAATAAATTTATAGGAACACAACATTTTCCTCAAGCCAATGTAATAAACTTTCCAAATATTTTGCCGCTCTAAATAAAATAAATGCAACCTTTTCGCATTAAAGTTGTAAGGAGTGACAGAATAAGTCGCTGCGTATCGGAAAGATGGCTTTACGGATTTTGTACTTTGTTTATCTCGTGTCTTGACGGTTGAAGGAACAGAACCGTGGTAGGTGTGATTTAGAGGAACCCTTTCACCTTGAACGTTTCACTAGGAATTGTTTACATAAATTATTCGCGCGCCTTTTTTGTTTTGCTTTAGTTGAAAGATAGGAAAGTGACACGTTCAATGTATCGAGCCGTGAATAGCAATAGAGATAGTCATGTTAGTTTTTTATAATATTATGAATTAAATTGGTTAAACTTAAAGAGAAACATATTGTGCTGTTTATACTTATAGTTTAATTTAATTAAATTAAACTTATAGTAATTTATCTTAACATAAATATTATTTAAAATCTTTTCTATATGAAAGATAACCCACGGAGTTATCAAGATACAAAACTAAAGAAGAAAATACTTGAGAAATTCCTTCGTTTCTAGGAACATTACAGTATAATTTACACCAATATATAAAAATATAAATTGTACCTACTAAAATGTTTTTTTTCATGTATTTCATTATTAGATAAAGTATATATTTTAGCCCATAATTTTGAAATTGATCTATTGTTACTTTATATGTATACGAAGCCAAGCCAAAATGCATTTCAAGCGCGCCAATGTCATCAAACTTTGAAGAGAATAAAAAGAAAGTCAATGATTGCAATACTTGAAAATTCAAAAGCAATAGTTATTCGTTTGCTTTCAGTACGTAATAAATTTTTAAGAGTTTCGAAAGATATAGTTTGCGGGAAATCGAGAGAATATTGAAAACGGAAAAGTAATGGAACAAGCAGTCGCCAATTCGTCGAATTTTCAACGTATTTTACTGCGAAACTTCGTCTACTATAAATTCATGTTTGCATACATAAATATTATATGTCGTCGATCATATTAGATTTTAACATTATGTAATAAGTAGCTTTATGAAATATTCGAATTTATTGCCCTGAATTCAATACATTTTCATTTCTACGAATACTAGAATATGTTTCGAGCATTTTGGAGTATAGATATCGTATTATTCGGTGTATTCAATGAATTTAATTTATATGGAATAACATGTTCCATAAACATTTACATAAATGTTTGTAGGTCTTTTATCAGTCGTATTATCGTGTATAAACACTGTAATATAGATGTTCATATAACAAATTGATCTTATAAACTTGTTATAGGTACAATGAATATCAAGGATTACTAGATGATATAATTTTTTATAAATCCAACGTCCAATCAGGGTTGTAATACAGGATTTTGTTGAAGTGTCAATAATGTGAAATCCAGTTTAGTAATGAGACAGTGACAAAATATACAGAGGTCTCAAAAGCCACTCCGGGTATGCGACAGGCGAAGTTTTTACCAGAAAATTTTGCACATAAATTACGTCACATACGCTCTCATCCGCCATTATTTGGTCTCACTGAACTTTTCGCTTGCGTATACTTTTTACAACGTTTGCAAGTGGCCTATAATTTTTCTTTAGCTATCTTGATGTCGTTTTGTTAATCTTAATAAATTTGTTAATTGTTGCTAGACCCAAAAGGCACTAACTTATACGACATTAGTTTGAATAAAACAATAAAAATGTAAATCTATATATTTATTTTTTAATACTATTTTGTTCTCCTTAACCTTAAGTGAAGGTTAGTCGAATTCCACAAATGTATAATGAAACGCAAATAGATTCCTAATGAAGATACTAAAGTTCATTATAATATTTGTCCTTTCAAACCAAATTTTGTAAGTTAGCGCTTTTGCTGTCATAATAATATTATGAAGATATTGTATAACCCAGACCGAGATTCAACCTCCACCTAGAGAGTACAACTGATGTACTAAATCCTAAATGTCTGTCTTTATTGTGACATTGTTCATGTTGGGAATATTAAGATTGTATTTTTGTGCATTATCATTCATATAAATATAATCGTTATAAATGGAAGCGCTATTTCAAAACAAACCTATGATTTACATATTATTAATTGCATTTCGTCTCATTAAGTTTCTCTTGTAGGTAAGTTTATGTAATAAAGAAGCATAAAAAATTATATTTAGTATGCTCGCATATAATATGTTAAAAATACACGATTCATTTTAATTTATTCGGAGATCGTTTGTATCATTTTCGTGAAAAAAAAACCAGTGTACTTACCTAGTTTATTCTTTAAGAAACGAAATTGATAAAAATGATCCTAAATGACTGAATTATTTTAATTTTGAATTAAGAGGTGAGATAATTGTTTTGCAACATAAATTAATACCAACAGTAACTTTTCGGGCTTTTTGAGAAGATATAGAAGTTAACTTTTTGTGAAAATTATCAGTTTTGTTTGACATACTTTCATTTCATCTCACAAACCTACCTAATTTTTGTAGGAATCATATCCGTGACTTCAATGCTAAGCTGTATATTTAAACTGTATATACTATTCGTGTATCTAATATCTATGTGTAGTATTCATATCTCTTAATTGGAAATTTTATTTATTGCCTGATAAAAATAAATGCAAAAGCTGTTAGCTGTTTCGTAAATTCTCGAATCACGCGGTCATAAGAAATAAACTACGTAAAGTAAGTTGTGTTTACAATAAAATCTCGCGCAAAACGGACACACCTCGAGGGTCTGCGAAGTCTTAACGAGGAAATAGTGGTTGTAAATCACGGGAAATTCGTTCTTATTGAATTTTCCTTTTGTCGGTGTACGGAGCCGCGCACGCTTTTTGTTCCAAATGGTCGCCTTCAGATACGTTAACTTTTTTATTCACTTAACTGTGTATGGACATTGAAAAACGATTCGTGTACTTACCAATACATTCCGATGCGTATGTTTAAATTCGTCCATATATATTATAAGTATAACGAGCAGTGATTAAAATATCTTAAACGTTTTAAGAGATTAAAAGCATGTAAGCAACAAACGAAACATATTCGATTTACGCATAAATTACAAAGCGCAAACGCTCGCACGTAGTTTTAACGTAGTTTTACTCTTTTAAATAACATTTTAAGAAGGCAGACTGGCGGAATAGAAGCGAAATAATGAGGTGAGAATTTAGCGTAGTGGTCCGAGTTGGTGGTAGGTGCTCCGTGCAGCACGTTGGTTGCTTTTGAAGGGCGGTCGACCGTATTCCAGCTAGAGTCGGGCGGAAAATATTATGATAACGTCACCTCCAGTGCGCTCGCTGCGAGTAACGAGCGAACAAATTATAAAAAAATAGCATTTTGCTTAAAAACCAGAAAGCTAAAATTCCTGAAACACTTTAAAACGTGCAATAATGTCGGCTCTTTCATTCGCTGCGATAGCGTCATTAAAATTTGTTAATGGTTTGAATTAGTAGTGCATTACGTATGTACCTATTTGTGACTATCCAGTTAGGAATTTTTAAGAATATAATATTTTATATTACTTATAATTTATATTACTTAATTATTTGCATACCGCAATATACACGTGTAACAGAAATGAATAAATACTTTATGAACTTCAAAACTAAAACGTGTTTTGATATGTTGTAGTCGTTATTTTTTTTTTTTTTTTTTAACAATTTATTTATTAATTCAGCTTGGGTGTGTTGTTACATATACGTGGAACTCTCCTGATAAGTTTAAAAAACCTGTAGTAGGAGAGTTCCCTCTTCCTCAATTGAAGATTACATGTGCTGTTTTTTGTTTATTTTCTTTGGATTAAATGATTTTACTGTAAGAAATGTTTAATTCATATGTATGCGATTTTGTGTGCATTTTTTTATTTAAAAAATTAAGATAATCATTTAAATAATATAATAATGAGAAGTATATTGTTTTATGAATTTTTTTGTTTACATTAATTTTTTACGCAAATTTACCTTAATTTTTTATTGTTAGAACGTTCTGCGAAGAATTCTTATATTTAAAAACAAAAATGAAGTGCTAAAGCCGTTATCATATAATTGGGGAATCATAAGAAATAGGGGTTTATTTTTATAAAGTCGAGAAAATTATAAATATATTATTCTGTACCTCCATCGTTATCCACGCGGTTCAAATTCAAAGGAGAAATTGTATACTGATTTATCCACAAACAAGTAAATAACATTTTAAATAAAATACTGTCAGGTTAACTTAATATATGATTTTCATAAGGATAAAAGTCAAGTGGACGTTTCATGAGCACTTGTAAATCTGAAATATCTCTAGACGATTCGCTACTTGGCAAGAACCCTCAAGAATACTTATTTAAGTTTTTCACAGTACTTGGAAAAAGCAAGCGGCTCTATTAGACTGTATCCACAAATGAACGTTGTCTAGATCTCTAGAGGTAATGCTTGACTATTTTTATTAAGGGTATAATTATAATATGAGTTTTCTGGTTTCTTATTTCTGCCGGAAAAGCACTTAAATTTAAAGAAATAACGATATTTTATTTCACGCATGATAAAACATGCGTAATATTTTAATGATGTGTTTTCGTCGTCGATTCGGAATTTTTAGAAGTTTATGTGTTTTTCGGCATTTACATATACTGGAATATAAGAAAAATACAATTCGGACTAAACCATTTCTTGTCTTTTAAGTTACATATGCTTTATTATAAAAAAATATAGTTTTTAATGAGAAAGTAAACTATAAGACAGAAATGAACGAAATAAAACCAGTACAATATAATCTGAGAAGAGGTATTTCATTATTAAGTATTGTCCAACAATATCCTAGGTTGCCAGAGTTTACCACGATATATTGTCTTGCCATAAATAAAACAAAGCCGAGATCATAACTCAAATTCTCGCTGTGACAGCTGAAAAATAAAATGTATTTATTATAACGCGATCGGAAACGAAAAACGCTGAATGTTCCATACATTGAGCCTGATCTGTATACAAGTGGATATAGCCGTAGTAAATCTTAGCGCGAAAGTACGACAGTTCAGTATCTGTTGCGACATATTTGGCAAGGCAGTCCGACTACCAGCCAACTGTGACAATGCTTTCCACGTATGTTGTATACGTTCGGATAACTTAAAAGCTTAGTACTTTACAAGATTTATACTCGACATCTGTATTAGCTGACGTACGAACGGATTTAGTTCGCAAAAGGTTCATATACAATGTTGCGGTTATCGCATTTGATACTTTCGACCTCTCTGGCCTATTCTGTCGCGTATAGATTGTAACCGATGTATTGCGGTTATGGTACTGATGCTATTCTTGTATTACATGCACTTTCGGCTAAAATATTTAATATATTAATGAAAGGAAACAATGAGGGACGTAGGAAAGAAGTTAATTGTACAGTTAATTATTTCGTTATAACATTATTTGATACACTTAATCATTATCTATGCTACTTTTTCAATTAGGTATTTAGTAACAGCTTTATTAGTTATACGAAGAAAAAACAAAGTCATATATAACGTATAAGATATAGCTATAAAGTCTGGAGTGAATCCATAGTATGTTCTAGAACTAAAGATATGCTATTAACTTTTTTTATAAAATGCACAAGGTTACGTGACCCTCAATTACAATAAAATGTAAATTATATCTAAAGGTATATGTATGTAGGAAAATATGGGCATACTGACTAAAAATCAATGTTCTTAGTATTCGAACACAAGTCTTGGTGACATCAACATTACACTAACTAACTAGGTGATAAGTATTCGAAAAGAAGTCACGAACAGTGATAGCCATTTGCGATGATCGCTCAAAAGTCTGAACAGATAACCGGGAATCGTTTTTACCAGACACAAAACAATCAGAAAGCACACGCGAACCAGCAATCATGGCTATTCATGATCCTGTCTCAATGCAAACATAATTGTTCACTCGAAAAATGTTACTTAATGTGAAAAACCCGGGACCAACGTGATAGCGTTTTTTGATTGCTTTTAGTAATTGCTGTCAATACTGGATCAAATACCCGTATTAGTTTTTTGTTCTATAATAAGTCGTTACCTGGTAATCATCATCATTACCATCAACGACCCATGTATGTAGGTTTTCATTGCAGGGACAGGGGTCTCTTTAATGAGGGTTCAGGCCATAATCCATTGGTCAAGTGCGGGTTGGCAGATGTCAAATATCGGCGAACTTTTGATTCTTCGACAGGCCGGTTTCCTGACGATGGTTATTTTCATCGTTTCAAGCAGTTGCATCAATATAATAATAAACAGATATATCAATTTATTTCTTATCCGCTCGTCCTATATTAAATTCCCGACTTATCGCTTTTAAATCCGAGGTTCTAACCACTGTGCCACCATTTCTCCTGCCGTCTGATAAAACCATAATTATTTTAAGCAATAACTGAATTATAGGACAGCAAATCTAAAATAAACATAGCAATGACCGTTCTTTTGGTCATGTATATAAGATAAAAATCGATTAAAATTCCATTTTGTGATTAAATAACGAAGTAGTATCAACGTATTTCCTAGCATCTCCATATCAACAAAGCATGTATTTCTACACTACTAAAATTAAAGTATATTTGCTTTATGTTTTCTCACTATAAGAAGGCTTTTCAACAGTAATTCTTAAAGCTCTTATAAAAACAAATGCCCGAGGCAACGGAATATGAATTGACATTTGAGACTTCAATATTGCTCAGTCTATTTACTGAATATGTTCACCGTATGTCAACTATGGGTCAATGATTGAATGGCTCCGTTTACTTAACGGAGTACGCACTTAATTCAATGACCGATTACACAAATGGCAGCGACATTATATTAACCATGTTTAAAGAAAGTATTTAGTAAGTTAGCCACATTATGGGGTCAGGGAAAATAAGCACGTACCAAACTTTACCTATTTCTTTGTTTTGTTTAATAAAACTGCGCGTAAAACACAAAAGTTTTAGCGAGACGATACTTTCGTTTATTTGCAATTTTGTTATGTTGATTTTGTTTACATTTCATATCGCGTAGCGGAAAAATATTATCGTAGCTGAAATGACACTAAAGATTCGAATGACTCCTAAAAAGGAAGTCGAAATTCGTTTGCTTTCGTTTTCTTTATAGCTTTTTTAAGATGTTTTTATTGGCTTCTATATAATCAAATATTTGCGTTTGCATATCCGTCGTGTTCCATTCTTATAAAATAATACAATGTGTAAATGTACCTAAACTTTTAAATAAATTACGCAATAAAAGTCTTCACGATAATTGTGTGCGCTGTGATCCGGAACAATCTGTATATATTATACGTATACCTATGCTAGCCATATAATATTTATTCTATTTTGAACTTCTTTTGCAAGTCACATAGGTATGTTTCCTACCTAGTAAGGGTAATAAAGCAATTTATTTGACGTGGCTCCGAGCAGCGGCCCGACTCCGTCATGAATATCAACGAGACTGACATCGGTTCCTTTATGCAAAACTTGAGCGACAAACTTACAACTTCGCTGAAGATACAGCGAATTAAAAACGCGATCGAGCGGCAAGTGCGCCTGTTCCGTATAATTGTATTGTTTTAGTTTCCACTTCTTTGTTGTCACTTTTCTACATTTTGTATATAACTGCGTAACCTGGCTTAGTCCCGGTTGACGGATGATCACAAAAATAGCTGTGTTACTCCGTAAATGTAGCTTCCTTATAGTAAAGGAATGGTTAAAACCGATCTAGTCATAGTTTATCGATCTAAACCGGGTCACCTATGCTATTTTTTGTAACGCGTCAACCAGTGATCAATGATATTCATATTTTATTTAGCTATGCGTTTTATATTTTAAAGACAGATAGCTTATAATCTTCAAATTTCAACCTCAAACACTGACTATTAGCCAAGTTTATAATATATTTATATAATATAAAGTCGTAAAATTGTATGTTTAAATTACCATACTTTTAATATAGATACTTACCAAATTTTCTATCAATGAGTTCAGTAGTGCAGGCGTGATTGCGTGGAGTTATATTCGCATTCGTGTAAGGATTTTATGTATTTGATATTTTAAAACTAAACGTATAAAATTGTACGATAGATTTAATATTCACAAAGAAGATCAGTGCATGAGGATCTCTAAAAAGTTCAATCTTATTGATAAGAGTTCTGCGTGACCGTCATTTTAATCTGGACGATAAAACACATTATAAATTATAATTGAAAATCTTATAATGAAAACTTAAAAGCTTCACGTCCTATTTACGTTCATCATTTTTATTTATCTAAAGTAAGTAGCAGTGTCCCTTCTGGGATACAAATTTTGTTAGCTATTATTTATGTTTCTTTCTTGGATAAATAAAAATACATTTTTAACTTAACACATTTCTCATTTGTTAGTTCCATACTAAGCAGACTTAATATACTAGTTATCGCTTCAGTTTTGCCCGTGGTACATACATCGCCTATAGCACGCAATGATTAAACACATATCCAACGATGACACAATTGAAATGGGTCAAGTTAAAACAACTTTTCAAGTAGTACACAAACTCATACACATAACATAAACATAGATTATCATATCATATTTATCATATTTTGTAAAATATATTGGTCATAAATATTATCACTACATATCTATATTTTTAGTACCCTAAAATAAAAGGCCGCACAAAAACTATTGCATCAATGTTAGTAGTTTATTTTAGTTGGTAAATTATTTTCTATATCATAACTTACTGTTTTTTCTGCCGACGATTTTGGTCATCAAACAATCCAATTTGCCGTCTTAAGTATTGCATTCGACTAGTATCTCAGTAAAGGACATATCATCATCTCAACGGCAACACTCGCGGTGCTTTAAAAAAACATCTATATTTTGTTTCCGCCTGAAAGTGGAAGCTATTCGATAAATGTTTATTAAAAATAAATTTTACAACTGCTCTCCGTCGTCTTGTGCTCTTTGTTAATGGTTCCAACCAGCAGAGCTCCCAATGTCCAGTGTAAAAGCAAGAGTCACGATACAAGTTATGGATAGACATGATGACAATTATTATTTGGGAATAGATATAAAATGCAAAAATAAATCGAAACACAATTATAGATTTTTAATAAAAGGGGGGGGGGCTAGTAGTTTATAACTTGCAGGAAGAGTGATATCGGAAAGAAGAACATCCACCAAAAAATGTGAAAAAAAAACATTCAAAGAAAAAACGAAAATCAGTACTTTCATCTATACCATTTTAAAATAAGGAAGATGGCATATTCAATAATTTTACTAGAAACGAGGCCGAAGCGAAGGTGATAAATTTGTAATACTTATTTCTTTAAAAATATCCTCCTTTATTCACTTATTTATTTCTAACTTTCCGCCTTCGGCTTCGCCCCCGTAGTCAAAGGAAATTCCTATGGGAATGAGAAGTTTCATCGTGGTAAAAAGTAGCCTATACTATCTAACCTTCTAACCATCTCTAGACACAAAACTCATTCCATAAAATCGCTTCGAAGTAAAAAAAAAGATAAACACACTTTCAGATTTATTTATATTACTTTATATTAAGTATATTGAAATGTTATAGTAGTTATGATTAATAAATATGTATTGAACTTACTAGGTTGTATAAACTCATGGTCGAGTATAGAATAAATCGTCTAATAATTTAATAGCGAACATTTTCGTATTTTATTTACTTAATTAAGATATTTTAGTGATGAATAAATTAAACAATATATTTGTTCGTTTTCACGTGATACCGGTTGACTTAACTCTATGAAATTGAAGGAAAGAATTTATAGGATTTGATTTATATTCAATATAAAATTTACTTCCTAAATTTAAATGCTATTATATAGCCTCAGATGGGATTTTCTATTAGATTTACATAGTTTTCTATATTAAGTATAAACGTAGAGATTTTTAGAAATATCAAAATTCATAAATTAGATATTTAAGAAATGAAAAAGTTGCTTTAATTAACATCAATAATAATATGCAAGTAAAGATATGGAGTCAACATCAACAATACTTACAGGGTATTAGTAGTAGTAGTAAGAAATGTTTTTGACCTTTGAATTGAATTTGAATTGACTCAAATACAATTAACACTTTTTTTATAATTATACATAAATCACATGAAACCTTTGTAGTATCTAAACGCACATACTTCAGAAACTAAAATGTTATATAGGGAAGCATATCATAAGTTTTATTAATACGTGGAAGCTTACGTTTAATATAAGGAAGATAAATTGAATACACATTAGACCCTGTCAGGCGATGAACAGGCGTATCCACAAATAGCTTCGGATTTTGCTTTTAGCTTCGTTATCAAGTCGAAACACGCAAACCGACAATCACGGTGAGGCCGTTGAATGCACATCAAAACTATGTTTTAGCACTTCAAAATAAAACTTCCGTGCTTTCCGAAACTAAAAAGTCGTTTATCGTCGATATTTTCGGAGAAATGAACAATTTCGATCGTAATTGAGATTGCTTTTTGTCAAAATGAGTGTATTACAATGTAATTTTGCAATTGCAATGACTTTATTTGTTGGTAGGGTTCAACTTCGAATTATGTGCATTCGAAGAAAAATTTGTATGAAAATGTGAAGAAATATAAAAAAAAATCAAAACGCAACTTTTTCATGTAAATAAACTGTCACATTTGATTAGAAATTAACATTTAAATCACTCCTATAAGAGTTTCTTCCTATCCTATAACATCAACTCAGTCAACCGGTAAGTTATATATGTTGGGTCTTTCTCTGGAGTATTCCGTTTTAATATACCTAATTCAACACTATCGCAATAGTGCCGCAAAGGACGATATTGTTTTATCTTTGTTGCTCGATATAGTCTCCGATTAGTAGTACTGAGAGGAAAATAAATATCACTTACTGTCACTGGCGCTGTGGGTAAGAGCAGTGCGAGGAACATCGATTTTAAGGATTATTATTGTATTGTTAGTTTTATTAAATTACAAACAGGGTACCATCAGAATTACATAAAAAATGTATATATACATGCACATACTCAAACTTATTGAATATTACGTCGGGCTAGATTGATTCAGGAGATCCAGTTCATGATCATAGAAAATGCTTATGATTTACTGACTATGCTCTTGTTCAATCACACTAATATTATAAATGTGAAAGTTTTGATGTTTGTCCGTCAATCGCGCTGAAACTACCAAACGGATTTTAATGAAATTTGGTATACAGACCGGGTTTGAGCTGACTTGGGTGATAGGATATTTTTTATCCCAATTAAATGCTCCCTTGGGATGAAACAGGAATCTCGATACCGGGCTAAACCGGGGATCTCCGGGCCGAGCCGGGACGAGCGTCTAGTGGAAAAATAATGTAAGTAGGCCATCCATAAAATTCGATAGGATTTATGCACATCAGTTATCAAGATTTAAACTACTCTTCATTAGAAATTCTGCTACGAATAGATTTTGAAATAAAACAGGCTGTGTGTGATGAAATTAAATTTCAGCATTTGAATCATCATTTTTTTTACTAAATGGATCTTTCAAAGAAATAAATAATTTGTAAACATCTTACACAGCTGGTTTTATTTCAAAACGTATCAGTCTTTACCTTTATGTACTTTAGGTAAATTTATAGTTTCATGATTGAATATACCATAGTCCGAGAGCTAGCTTCTGACTTCATCAAAGGTAATTTCGGTAGATAAATTAAAATTAATGGCATGGAATCGGTTTCACGTGGATTAAAGTATTTGGAGCGTTGATTAATATTCTAACTCGCTATGAATAAGAACATCAAGGAAGCTATGCACAAAGGCGACATGGAAAGGGTATTAAATAGTGGCTTCGATAAACGGCCCAATAAGTTATGTAAAGCGCGGGTGCATCGCGTTACAACCCTAGGGGTTGGGGCGCATGCGTGTGCACGGCATATGCGGAATATTCAAGGAGGAAAGAGAAAAAAATTAACTTGTGAAGCCATTTTCGTCTATCAGCGCCCCTCGCCCGCTCCGGTTTCTCCGATGCAGAAAGCCTCGCGCGCTCGCGACGGGCTAACGTCGGTTTCATCGCGCGCGCCCTATCCCTACGACAAACCTGTTTTCGGTACATGTGATTATGTTATTTCAAAAGTATTATTATCGTGCAGTGTTTTATACGAACTATAACGTGAACTAGTGATATTTGAAACTGATTTTCTGTGTTTTTGTACTTTCGTGAAGTGCTTGAAAAGTTTTAAAAGTTACTAAAGAACTCAAACTTTTCAAGATTGTTTCAAGTGGTTTTGTGTCGCGGGTCATACTGGATTTGTTGGCAGATTTGGTAGAAATTAATTGATAATAAAGTTAATTTTGTTGGTGAACTCATATCGGTGATAAGCTGATTGCTTGTGGTCATAAACAAAAAGGTGAGTAGATGAAACATTTTTTCCTATTTATCCTTAGTAAAGTAGTAGTATAAATACACGTAATATTGTTATTTAAATTAAATTATTCAAATGTATTAAAACACACGTAAATTATTATGGAGCATGTTACAAGAAACTATAACGTTACTCAACTTTGGCCGAGTGTAAAGTAAGGTAGCTAACTCATACAAAAGTACGTTTTTGCAAAGAATTTAAGCAAAAAACTTTTTGTAATTGTTGATAATCAATTTTTGATAAAAATTTGCTTTAACATGTTAACACAACCCTATCCTATAACACAAATTGAATTCATACGTTCCTTCTTTGTAC
This sequence comes from Zerene cesonia, assembly GCF_012273895.1. Lineage (NCBI taxonomy): Eukaryota > Metazoa > Arthropoda > Insecta > Lepidoptera > Pieridae > Zerene > Zerene cesonia. Next base: position 5,151,130 of record NC_052113.1, on the reverse strand, counting down.
AGTAATTTTAAAACGCTCTTAAAATAGTTAAAGAAGGGTTCATTGTTTCGTTTTGTTATTGATGTTACAATAAATTTCGATGTAGAGATGTGGAGTTAAAACATTGGAAAGTCCTAGTCGGATATTTTGAACATTTTATTTATAACTTACACATGGCGGTTACAACATATATAAATGTTTTAAAGTTTTCAACTCGTAAATCATAGTTTAATATCTGTGGAGAAGCGCATTTTGACAATGTAATAAAAATTCCATATCGCTCCCAATAAATTATCGCAAGACATTCTTTTTATTGAAGTAACGAATGGTGAGATGAGTAATGGTGGAAGTTTTACCAATAAATCATGTTTTTCCTACGCGCGCCACATCCAACGCTGGGGTTGTATTTGGCATACGATGCTCTTAGTTTCTAGTTCGATATTCTTATCTAATGTCTGCAATCAATGGAGCGGAAAATTCAAAGTAATAGCCGCTACATAAGGTGGAGATTGTTTCTTTTAATCCGACAGGCGGCTCTTTTGTAGCGGTAACGCTGGTTCAATATTTCAAGTCAGTTTGTGATTAACTTTAAATATTTATTATATATGGTATGTCCGGTGGGCATTTCACGAAAATTTTATTGTTATTATTTATATGTTCGGTCACAATAATAAGTAGTAAACAGATTTTTTTTTGTAATTCGGTAGCTGATTCAATTTTATGACATTAATAACTTACCTATTATATGTTACGTAATAAAAGTTTCCGTCAAGTCATATTAAATATATTCTGTTAAAACTAATAGATTATATCAATTAATATTTAGAACTTGTAGTAAAGTTTCTTACAGAATTCATTAAAAATACGTTGACACTAGATTCAAGTGAGCAGTCAGGCAATGAGATACCCGATCTAATATTTCAAATAATATCCGATACATTAAAAAATTACATCGGAAATTTCAATGTAATAAAAGCCAGAGGACCGTAAAGGCATTCGGGTCCGGTACTGGCAAAGAAATGGGAAGTGCTAAATGGACCAGTATTCGATGGGCCGTGAAATGACATGTCGGGGCTCACACTTGATGAAGTATTGTTTAGGACGCATGGCTGCCGAGTACGCACTCCGAGCTCTATTGATATTGGATCCCGGATTAAGCATAGCTTTGATTAAATGGACGAACGGCCCAGTGTTTTATTGATTTCACATTTAAATTCAATTAATGAACAAATCGGGATGGTTTACAACAGGCTAAGTTTACCTACCTTTGAACGGAAGTGACACGGGATGTCCATGAGGTTGATTAGATTGTCGTGGTTTATTTAGACGCTTCATCCCTGTTTAATTAATATGTTTATTTATCAACTCGTTCTTGCCATTTATAGACGGATGAAAATAAACAGCGTGCGGTATTACATACCCATGTGAATTAATTTGAATAAGTTGTAGTTGATCGATTATTCATACAAATGCGTGAGATACATGCGATATGAGTCGATATCAAGTTTTTCCAGGTTCGAGTGAATAAAAAGCGTCACAGGAATTATTGATGGAATGGTTTTTCCCACGTTACGGAAATAGGCGCTAGATCGCCACGCTTCAGTACTTTGCTCTTTCACAATTGTCCTTTTGTTCATACTCGACTTCGTCAGGATCTCAAAAGAGCGTATCTCCATTAAATTAAGCTAGTTTGCCGCACTTCCAATCTATTCGTGCTATTTGTTTCAGTTCAGACTTTAAAGTACACTTTCATGTATGTAATTTCTGAAAAACTTTGATTATTTATACCTATATAAAGTTATAAATACGAATGGTTCACGTGAAAACAAATTAATAGCATGTCAATCTAATTAAGAGTTATTACTCCGTTCATATTGAATTACACATTTGTTGATTAATTACGTTCAAAATATTAAGTTTACGTACTTATTTAATTTTTTCATACTAATATTATTATTGATACATTACAAAGGATATTTTTACACAATAATTAAGTGAAAAACATATTGTAAATAAAAGCTTATACGTAATTAATTGTTAAAATCCCTATGCTATTGGTTAAGCTGAAAACGTAAAACAAATATAAATTCTACTCGTAGCGAAAAAGATTTTCAGGTTTTGCCCATGTCTCAGGCCATTGTACAATCTAGTTCCACTAAATGATTAGGAACAGTGAAATTAGCAATTCTGTTCCTTTTCTCCAGTCAACGCTATCGAAGACCACCCGCGAAGGCTATTCCCAACACAATAATATAGACTTTGTTACAATGCGACAGAATTCACTTTATCTAAAGCATTATAGTCCACTTATTTTACTGCAATATTCTCTATAATCATATTAACGTAAATACTTGCGTAAATAATTTCATAAATGGCCAACCGCATCGAGGCTTTGAGCAGACCGGTCAAGATTGTGACAATCTTCGACCATTATGTTATGGTAATAATACAAAGTAAGTAGGCTTTATGAGGTTAACTTCGAAGGCGATTTTAGAAACGTCATAAATAAATCGAATTAATTTAAAAAGTTATTGATTGCCATTTTCAATTTAATTTATTTAAAAGTAGCGCTGCAGCATTCGAATCTCATTAGCGACAGGAACAAAGAGTAAAAACTCAGTGTAATAAATTTAGCGAGGCTCAAGCCGAACGCTTACACTCCTTTTTAATTTGGTTGCTATTGTCGTGGTGTCCCGCTGGGCACCGCCCGTCGGATTTCTTGCTAGGATTCCAGCTGCTTTAAACATTACTTATTAGTCGATTACAAATGGAAATTAAATTTCGACTCCCACGGCCTCTAACACAAATATTTAAAATTTCAATGTAAACAATTGACAATATTCGATTTTGATAGCCGTTCGGAATGCTCTTCAAATTATAGCTCGCAATCAAAGAACAACGGCCCGCCGCTGACCCGACAGATGTGTTAAGTCACAGGTATCCATAAATCAAACAGTTTCTTATGGGACTATTAAGAAACGAACAGCCACTGCAAAGATTTCGTAGAACCGATGTTTATTTTGACCGATTGAGGAGTTCGAAGGGTTTAACCGCCGGGGGCCGTATGAGCAATGTGAATGACTTTGCATTATTATATCGACGCGCTGAGCCTACATTTCGATAAAATTAATAGTTGTCGAGCTATCGATGGCAGCGATAAATTTGTCGGTGTGTGGAAAGGCACTAGATACATCAATCATCTGTTCGGTAATTGAAAACATGCAGCTGCGTTTCGACGATAAAATAATAAGTGACGGAGGAGTTCGTTCATAACCATAAAGTGAAAATAATTTTTATTGTTTCCCGAAACGCGTTTACAAATTTTATGATTATACGCAGCACATGTTTCGCGACCAAGCCGCAACTGTTTACAGATCGTGCCATTCGAGCCACCTTTTCAATTCTCACATTAAAATAGAATTTGAAAGAATCACTCAGCCCCTTTTTTACTTGCAACAAATAAGCAGGTACTAATTTTTTGTAACCGTAAGCCCTTACAAAATCATGTGCTCTTGCGTTTTATTATTACTACTTAGTCCTATAACAATGTACCACGATTTTGGGTGTGAACAAAAAGGTTCGAATCGTTTAACAAAAAATATTATTCTAGCAATAAATTAAAATTATTTTCCCTATGTAAATGTGCTTTTAGTTAAACCAAAATGCTGAAATACTTAAGTCATATTTTGATAAGACTCCAATGTTAAATTTAAATCTGTTATATGATATGTCATCAATAGTTTAATTAATTTGCACGCATTAAATCTATCGGTTCAATGGACCCGCGTCTGGATGTGTATTTGACTTTTATACAAATTTATGTGACATTATTATTGATATATTTGGAGATTCAACGATATATTTTAAAATAGACATGTTTATGTGAAGTTTATGCGAATTAAATGATTAGAAAATAATTTTTGCGCGCTGATATCTGTGCTATTTACCATTTAATATTTATTACTATTATTAAAATCAATTACAATAAACCTTGATGGAAGAAAATTTATTCCATATTATAGATATATCATAAATACATATGTTGCTTCCCAAGCTTGTGTAACTTGATAATCAAATTTTCTCGGTAACAACTCTAGTATATCTTATGTAAATATGCATTTTATTATGGGCTGTTTAAAAATGCTGTTTACCATTCCAATAGTCTATTAGTCAATAAGGCAGGCGGCAAGGCGCATCAAAGTGTGAGAAAGAGTCGGGTCGCCTGCGCCCGCGCCGTGACAAATATAATTTTGACAGCCAGTGTGATATTTCGTGACCAAGTGTAAACGGCCTGCTTTTAAATTGAAAATGATTAGTGTCATTGTGGCGATTTATATATTGTTTCTCTTATTCATCTTATGAATAATCGTTATTTCTATCTATGTTATAAAATACTCAGTCATATTTATATAAGAATAATTGAACTTCCTATTTGGTATTTATATCTGAACCATTCCTATTTAGTATTTTATATCCTCTTAAAATCAGTGCAGTAATAGTTGAGTAACAGTCCTTTTTGCCGCTATTGCTGTTTTTGTTTGCTTGGTTATTGATTTTAAGCCATTTTTTTGTGGTAGCTTTAAAAAGTGTTTTTACTTCTATATAATAAATATTTGAAACGGTTGATATCATCCTATGTATTATACCTATTAAATGTAATTTGATACATTATACGCTGTTCGAATCTATAAACAACGAAAACTGTAACACAACCTCGTATTATTAGAAGGAAAGTTCTCGAACTAAGATTACTAGATTATTCCATCGCTGTAAAATATTGTTAGAGCGGCGTCGAGTTTGCTCAGCTACGGTTACCCACGGTCCGACAATCATAACAACGATGTTATGATAGGAGGCGACCACGAACCTTTGTTTATTTTCAACATTCGACAGCTGGTTGAAGGAAGTGTATACCGTAGGGCAGGTGCACGTTATGATATCAGAAGAAATAACGTTTCGTTGTTCTAATGGTTGGAAAAATGTTGCGTTCTCTTTGGATATCTGTTGATTCATATTTATTGCGGTAGATGAAAGATTTGAAATTGATAAATTTTGTTGTTTGTGTTCGTGGATATATTTAATGATTGTTTTGTTTATGATTTAATAAACAATCGTAGCTATTAAGATAATATGTATTATGTTATGTTGATTTAGACAAAAACTTATTAGAACTGTGTTCATAAATATTAATGTTTGGATTCGATACAGTTCATGACAAAATCAAAAACAGATATTGGCTATCTTATTTTAGAATAAGATAAGTCTATACGTTTCTAGTAAACGTGTTTGATTTATGGTTATGTTTATAATAAATTGTAGGTTAATGTTGAAATATCAGAAATCTGCTTCTTATATCGATCCCATTTGGTTTTATACGCGTACATAGAAAATAATTCTTCACATATATAATGGAACAAGTTTTTTGCCCGCGTTAAATTCGGAGTAGTTTAATAGATGTTATTATACATATAAACCATCCTCTTGTATAACTCTATCTATTAAAAAAACCGCATCAAAATCCGTTGCTTAGTTTTAAAGATTTAAACATACCTAGGGACAGGGGCATGAGGACAGAAAATGCGATTTTGTTTTATACTATGTAGTTGATACACAACGCATAGTTACTTTTCTATTCCAAGTGATCAAAATTCAAAACAGAACTTAATAAGTTAAGGGACTTCCTATTAAGCAACTGGATTGTTTTGAAATGCATTTTGTACTCCATTTATGTGCATGAATTGTTAACTATTTTAAATAACCGGCACTCGGCAATTAGATATGCCTTATTGGGAGGTTACTGCTATTTGTGTATTCGTTTGTCTAAAGCTTCTTTTGGTTAATGTAAATAACAATTTGTGGATAAGTCCAATATGGCATATCAATTTGATTATAAAAAGGAATTAGTGAATGTTAAACAGTGAGAAGGGTAATCTGTTAACTAGTATCAATGTAGTTTTTATGCCAATAGAACCTTTTTTTTAATAGTTTTTGTTAATACATTAATACGAAAAGCAAAAACTTTGTACCCATTCTGACGAAAATTGGTGGACGGAGGAGTAAATTATAATTTATACAGAAGTGGAGCATCATAATGTTTATACATAAATTAATTGATAAAAAATAAAAATTATACACACTACCATGCTTTTGTCAACCTTTACCCATATAATTCTCTTTTGTTTACGGTTATGGCCGAATTTCAACCACTGTGTGAAAATAACTTTGTTGAAACAGAAATAGTAAAATAAAAACACGATAAAGATAAATTAAATAATAGGTGTATAAGATTGAACTCTTAACTGATATTCGCTAATTTATAATTCCAACTTTCGTACCTACTTGAAAGTGTATGAAGAGTGTATAAGAATTTTCTACCAAAGAATATAATGATTGATTTATGAAACATTGTATATTAAGTATTGTAGTCAATCAATCAAACAGTACCATATATTTCGATAAGCATTGATCTTAGCGTTAACGCGAGTGAATTCTGTCAATAAGTTTCCATTACGTACAATATGAAAATAAGTAAATGTTTCATCTTTACTATATATAATGTTTATAATATCTCAAAGAATATGAATGAAATTAATCCACGTGTCAGATTTCATAATGCTTATGGCATATAAACATAAGTGCGCTTTTGCGTCGAATGACTCAAAGTTAAAATGAATACAGAATATCTGTCACAATCTGGAAAAGATCAGATTCAGGACTGAAAAATTACATTTTCTTTAAGGCACAAAGGTGCATTAACAGTATCAAAGTCCTAACGCTATGCTGTTACAATTTCAGTAGTGTAATGTGTCATTTTTTTTTTCTAATTTCGCTAAAAACATTAACAGTACGTACAAAAATAACGTATAGGTTTATGGTTATTTATCTTGCTTTTGTCACTAAAATCTAAGATTTTAGAAGTGCTTCTATCTAACTTCTATATAGCAATAAATGTGAAATATGTCAAAATTGCACCTTTGATTTTTACTTTGATGATTGATTTTTTTATTACAGGTATAAATAAATACTTTTACCTGGGTCCACCCACAATTTTTATTACAATAAGTGTAATTAAATTCAATGTTATATCTAAACGGTAATAATTAATTTCTTTAATACAAATAATAAGTAGACAATTAATAAACCCACCTCCAAAATTTGTAGAAAAGATCTTTGTTACTCTTTCAAGCAATAAATATTTTAAATAAAATTACTGCCGTTGTAACACGTGCTTGCCTATTCTTAATCACTTATACAATAGTCAAGCTTTAATTAACTAGTTATATAGGTAGAATTAAAAAATATAATCCTACCTTATTCGAAATGACGGGGGGCAACACTTGCGCAAGAGCATTGCAGGTGCTTTTAAACCAGAATCATTACGTGACATCAAGTGTCGAGCTCGGGACTGCCTACTTTTATCGCTTAGAGGTAACAGGATGTCATATATTCTACGTATTTGTCGGCTAAGTACAAAGCTTCGCCAACACCTGTATGATAGTTACTTGCTATATTTCATTTACACATATTAAACCACACTTCTCCCATGTTTTAAAGCATGGGATCTATTATAAATTCAGCAATCTCGCGGTTGTTGTAGAATTGTCCTATATTGGCTTTGTATATAGCATCGTAGCAATAACGTTTTAAATCCAGAAAGTCTCTTATTACATATAGGTTTCATAATAAAATCCTGGCTTTACCATCAACTAAAATTCAAGGTTGATGTTTGACTCCCAGGATGCGGACGTGCGGGTGGATCGAAGTTTACTGCCTATAAAATCTTTATAGCCCATTGTCGTCGATTATTATTTAACCCTCATGACTTATGAAGCAATAAATTCGATCTTTTCATAACCGGTGCGCGTTTTGGTTTTATCTGTGAAGATTGGATGAAAGTGAAAGATAATGTGAAATGTCAAGTTTCACATATTTTTTACATAATTTTCATTCAAAAAATATTATGATAAATCTACTTACACTATTTAAGTGGTGTTAAATTAACAAACGATGTGTACCCTGAAAAACATATTGGTAGGCATATATGGAAGGAATTGGATATACTGAGTTGTTAAGGTAATCTGATTACTACACAATAAAGGGCTGATTATTATAATATAAATTGTGAGGTTTGTGTATAGAAGAATGTATAAATGTATGTGTGTATGTTTCATATTTTGGTTCAACGGTAAGAAGCTTTACCTACAACGTAACTAATAAAATACAATAACTGAACTGGAACTAAAGAGGTTCTATACGACGATATCTATTCACCATCCTTATAATGTAAATCAATGGTTCGGGGAGCAAAATAGCTATTCTGGAAACATCTACGGTCGGCGCGATTGTGTTAACTTATTTAATATCGAAGTACTGATTTTATAAGCGATGAAGCTGTCAGATAGTTATCGCGACGCGTCAGCTGCGAGTTTCATGCCTTTTGCCATTTCTTTATCGTCGTTTTCTTAAGATTAAAGGAAATACATAGCTGTCAACATTAAGTGGTATGTAAATTGTCTAGACATATTTTTTTAATTACTTATAATTACTAAACATTTAGTCTTTATGTCTTGCAATATATATATATTAAACTAGCTGCACGCCCCGGCTCCGCCCGGCGTCATTTACCTTTATTGAAATAATAAAAACTATCGTATATTTCGAGTTGTATCAAATTGCACATAGTGTGCAGATTTGATTAAAATCGCTTCAGTAGTTTGAGAGTCTATCGCGCACAAACAACGAGACGCGTAATTATATATAGAGGTATATTAAGATTGAGAAATGTTCTTTTTGAAATATTAATAGATTATTCTCTTTGACAATAATTATATACTTATATCCTACGAATATTATAAATGCGGAAATTTGTGATGGTGGATGTATGTGTATGTATGTTTGTCACTCTTTCATTCAAAAACAACTGAGCCGACTGCAATGAAATTTGGTACATACATAGCTGGACACCTGGAATAACACATAGGCTTTTATCCCGATATTCCTACGGGACACAGAATATGCGGGTGAAGTGGCGGGGCGCAACTAGTTCCAAATAAACTAAAGTGAATAAGTCTCATGTAAAATAATAAAATTACACAGAATCGTATCTGAGTATTATATCATTGAACAGTCAACAATCTTATCATTTAGCAATCCAATGTACGTAGCTCTGGTTGAGGTATGTACCGACATTAATTTTGAAGATCTAGCTTAATAACGGTATACGAATTGCCCTCAAAATAATGAACACGTTTTTATTTAAAACACAGGTCAACCTGAGTGACCGCTCCGCAATTTTTTTTATAAAGTGTATCAAGTATCATGATGTACCTACCTATTAGATAAAAAAACAGTATGAATTTATTACACACACAGTAATAATTTACTTCTAATTATATTAGTTTATACGATGAATTATATTATGCTCCGGGCGCCTAATAAATCAAAACTTTATTGAGTGGTTACACTGAAATTATTTTGCTTGTGCTCGTTATAAGGCAAAAGCCAGTTAAACCTCAATGCACCCTTCCACAAACTTATTTCTATTATGAAAGCTTAAAACCATGTTATATACGTAATTTATTATGACACAAGGTGTTAAAGTACACACATATTTTCATTGCATGTTTTAATTCATTCGGCGATTCATAAAAATACACGGTAATTGCCATCTGCATACTATTTAATCAGAAATACTTTTTGAAGTGATACCTAGCAAAAATAAATGTTTCATGAGCGGTTATCTAAGAATTATTTCACAACAAAAGAACATCAAAGGTTTTAATAGAAATACTTTATTTGCACAATAGACGTACATGACAAAAGTGTAAAATCCGTATGGGCCGATGGCTTATTGAATCCCATGCTCATAGCGTATACAATGTTCAAGACATTCGAGGCATAAAGTTATTTTCACAACAAAGCGTAGGGGTCTCCGAGCGCCTTATATTGGTCCTCTCTTGAGTCGGCCCATTGTAATCTTAATGCCATATTATATTAATGCGATAAACATCTCTTAGACGGGGATCAGTGCTCATTTTTTGTGAATTGTCTGACTCCAATATTGGCGGGAGATAGCTTAACAGAGCCGATAACGACTCTGGTTACTAACTTCTTATCTCCGCCGTTCATCAAAGGGAAGTACCCAATTCTGTAGGAATCTTTTCATGTTACGTATAATATTGATAGAAATAATCTATGCTTTTATCTCGGTTTTTATTTAATAGTTTTATTTATAGCTAAAGTAGTGAGTTGTAAGAGGGTAGAGATAATGTAAAGAAAAGATTTTTATATATTATTTAGGTATTAATTATACGCGATAGTGATAGCCTAATGTTGTTATTTCTCTTTAATTAACATTAAATCATTTATTATAGGTACTTACCGTTCTCATTTCATTGGAAGATTGACGCGACCTTTAATGAATTTACGAGTCATAACAAGACATTGCCCGTAGGATGACACGGCATGAATCTTCAAATTTAGTGAACGTTTATAAATCGTGGCTACATTGTGGAGTCACGTACAATGAAACTTGTGCCTTCTCTGAATAATTGCCGTATTTAACTCAGGCGATTTACTGCCCTTATCTTACAATAGAGTGGGACGTGAACGATATTACAAGGCATTTTAATACTTTGTTTTACTACAAAGTTAAACATTCAGACGTTGATACAATGTCCAACAAGTTGATCATTTGTTCTAAATATTCATCATTGTTTTATTTTAGTTATCGGCAAAATCCATTTAAGAGATCTGTATTTTATAACTGATAGATCAGACATTATTTAATTTGAAAATCATATTTACATTATTTCTACAAAGAAAAGAATAAGATAATATTCTAAAATCAATCGATAACTGTAAAGCTTTCTATTCTTTTCTCATTTAATTTATATTAAACCTTTGGGACTTTAAAATTATGACAAAAATTATCATTTAAAGTTCAGATAAGTAAGGACGGGACATGACTTAGATATTACCATTAAATGATGGGTATTAGATAAGCATTACGATAAGAATTCGATGTAAAGTTATCCCCACTTCGTTTGGGAATTATCACATCTTTATGATGACAACCTTTTACACTATTGAAAGTTAAGTGGTGATATTGTATTACTGATTATATATCAAACACTTATAAATGGGTTGTTCGATATATTTTAATCGAATTTAAAGCATTTATTTTTTCACCTGTATTCATACCGATTAATATTGCGATAATCATTAAAAAAACACGAAAGGAGAGGTGTATTCACAATTCAAATGTATCATCCGTCAAAATGCTCGCGCCTATAATTTAAAAGCAGAATTAATCAAAGCGAGAACTGCCCGTATTGTAGAGTCATAAACGTCAGAATGCTTTACACGTTTTTCGGCCTACTGTAACATTTACCGTATGTTTGTGTACCGCGGCTTTGTGCCGCTGAGTAATCGCCGCTCGACTTACCTTACCGGATTTATGTGTGTGCCTTTCCAGCTTCAACTACAATGGAATATTTAGGGCGAAATAAAATTTCGCACCGACGTCTCATATTTTATTTCGAGTGACATGTGAATAGGTTACTTTAAGGGCCCAAAGTTAAACGCGAGCTTATTCAGAACTTAAAGGTATCATTGAAACGTGAAAGTAGAAATATTTACGTATTTCCTTTGAATGAGGCTTAATTATTTCTTGAGTTTGTATGGTGTTTGCCTTTACGGCGATATAGTTTAGTGCAAATAACCGATCGTCTCTAATTGCTTTGAAATTATTTTCTTATTTATATAGGAATGTGAATTTGTAGCATAAAATAAACTGATAATTATATTGCCCCAGAGAAATGTCTTTGCATCAATAGTTATGAACTAGTCATATTTGTATGGGACTTCTATATAGCTCTATATATCTCCATTATGTTTAGCTGTCCGCTATGCTTAGCTCTATACCTAAGTGTATAGAGGGAGCTAAACAAATCTTTAATCCGTACCACAAGCACTAGTAAGATTATAATCGATATGCATTCTTGATTGGAACGTAAAATTATGAAACACGTACAGCAAATTACCATAATAAATTCAAAAGCTCTCGATGAGATGATGAATGGAGCATATTTTGTTACAATAAGTATTTGCGAGCGCTTGCTGGCTAAGACGACTGAAGCACGTCCTCGGAACTCAATGTTTATTCAAGCTTATTAGATTATAGTGCAACTCTCTCAATTAAGGCACCGAGCAACAATGCTCTTAAATTTGTTTGCGAATAAGCAATGAGATATGAATTTACTTCAAACCATTGCTTTATCAATATTAAACAAAACTTGCTTCGTGTGCTGGCGAAATAGAATAGGTAAGTATAGTTGTATTCTATATTCAGTCGATCGAATATATAAATTCATGAATATTAACCGGCATATATCCGTTACAAAACATACAGAGTTTTAAGGGACCATTTCGAATTTAGTATTCAGGCAAAAGAATAAAAACAGTGTTAAAAACAATGGTTAAATTCTTTAGTTTCTAAATAGCATTCTCTGTAGCAATATGTGAGTTTATATAAGGGGTGAATTTAGCAGAGTTGGTGTGTCGTGTGCTTATCGGAACATGCTTGGCACGTCGTGCAGTACCGAGCCAATTAAACGGCATTTCACACTTCTATTTACAATAATACTAAGATGCGATACGAACAACAAAATTTCTTCGCTTAGGTTGGAGTTCAAACGTAATTACTTACATTTTAACGGTTATTAGCGTTTATTGGGTAGGAATCTTGGTGTGTTTATTTTAAATTTATGTTTACTATGCGTTTGTAATATTATAAATGTAGTTATTGTCACACGCTATACAGTTTATTCTACAAAATGTTGAGTTATTTAAATTAGATTTCTTTTTTTTAGACATGTATTTGATAATTTCTTTCACTTATGATTTTTCGAAAGTTGACAGATCAGTGAATTATCATTTGCATGAAAAATTATAACTATGTATGTGTACATTTTTTCATTACGTCTGTTTATATTTTTTTTCAATTTCAAATAATATTCTGAAAATTCAAGCTACACCAAAGCAACAACGACGCCAAAGCTATGTTCATCTACACAAAAATTGTATAATTTTTATTACACCATTTATTTACATTAATTTGACATATTGATCACCATACAGTTCCGTTCGCGTTATGCCAATTAAGTGGATATTTTCTCACGAAAATCGCGCACTTGTAAAAAGCTTAATTTGAAATTTTTGTATTAATTTGAGTGACTTAAGACTGGTTTTTAAATTTGTAAACTCTTATGACTTTGAAGAATAATAAAAGGAAAAAAAATGCAGTTAAAATTTATTTACATATTCCCTTGTTACCATATCTACTTTAAGATTTACAAAGTAGTATTGAATGCGTTTTATCATTTCCGTTCTATCGACTGTTGTTTCTGTACGTTAGATACTATTCAAATGTAAGCTAGACCTCTCTAGTATTATTACAAGTGGAATTGAAGATAGTTGTGGTTTGTTTATCTCTGACACAGGTTAGATTCAGTCGATTGCACACTGACTCGAACGTTTCGAAACTTAACTCGTTACACGAAGTGGTCTACGGTATAACTATTATTGTTTTTCATTAACTTCGCTCTTGCTTTAATTAAATTAAAATGTATTCAACATTTTAATGAGTGTTCATTGTTTTCGCTAATTAACGATTTTTCTATCTCAACTCAAGGTTAACACCGGGTAAAAAACCTTTTCGTCACGGCTAGAAAGCCTTCAGCCTTGTATTAAGATGGAAAAAAGTTAAAAAGCCTTTTGTCAAACTTTAATCTCACAACTCTTGAGTAACTGTGAATTCTTTTGTACAACCCAATAATTAATGGATCAGTCTAGACGTCTGTGGTATCGGAGCTTGTTAACAAATCGAGTGTACGAGGTGAATCGCCGTTTTCTTTTTAAGAAAGACGTTCAAAGATTAAGCGTTTCAGGAGTGGCGTGTTTCGCGTGTGCGCCGTGCATCCATTAATGTAGCCAGCCGTGGTGCTGCCTGCAAACAAATTACCGATGCAAACACGTCGCAACACGCGAGTCTTGAAAGCCTTTTGCTTGCTTTGTCAATTTCTCTCTTTACCTTTCGAGTAATTTGATAAATGTTATTGTTATTGCCAATACAAACAGGGGTAATTGTTTAAGTGACTCACGCTATGCTACAATATTGCTCGATTCACTTTTCCTTTGAATTGATAAATACAGGTCAGGCGGTCGGGTCGCGCGATAAGGACTCTGTGTCACGAAATCGAGCTGTACTTGTGCAAGAGAACATATCAGATAATGCTCCGCTGTTAGGATTTAACAGTTGAGTCAGTTCTGCGAACAAGTTAAAATTGGAATATTGGCTTTTGCCAGTAAAAGATAAAATAAAATTATCAGGCGAAGTTTCAAGCCGTCCCATAGGACATGTGATAAGTTGCTAAGTCGCTATAGAATTGATAGATATCCGTTTTCGATTAAATGTTCAACGATTTGATAATTTTTCGAAACCCGATAGTTATCAACATATGTATTTGTATCAGTTTGCTATATTGAAAAAATAAATGTTATATCAATATATCGTTAGACAAATTCGCATGATAAATTATATACTTTTTTGAAGCAAGATGAGAAGAGAGAGTTCATAGAGTAGCTTATATCGTAAAAAGTCTAGTAGATTTTTCTAAGACGTGAATAAATAAATGACGATAATTTTCTGCTGTTTATACAACAATAAAGCATTTAAGCAACTTTAAGTGTGCATTTCAATTAATATATCCCACGAGAAACCGGTGATCTTATAACGTCTCCGCGAAAGCACGTACGTTACATAACGTAGAGGGGGAAGGGGATGCAACATCGCTATACTAATTTCGTATCCTCATGGGCCCCATCCGCCACCCAACATTTGCCTGTTGTAAAATCCCATCTTACTGAACGGATTACATACTTTAAGGGCGCAACAAAGAAATCAATTTATAAAAGCGTTCGGATTTCATTTCGATTCCGTGCTACTTCAGTAAGGCTATTGTTTGTGTAAAAGCGGTTATAAACATTGAAGAATAAGCGGGGATTTAGCTAAAGAAATTTTGGTTCGGTGCGTTGACATACTTATATTGAATTGTGAGGAAATATATCTATGCGTACTTGAGAGAGAAGTAAATGAGCAAATTTAAATATTTATTATTATTGATTTAATATTGAATGAATGAATGTATAAATGAAATGAATTTGATTGTTTCGTAGAAGAACTGTATAGAGTTATAAATAATACTTTAAACAAAAATAATATACTACAATCCTTACCTTTTAAATTGATGTACTTGATTGTTCAATCGTCAGTATAAATAATTAATTACAAAACATTGGAATAAAGCCTAAATTAAAGTAAAATACTTTAAAAAGCAGTACTTGAATCATGTAAAATTTTTAATGACTCCATTATATTTTTATAAGCACCATAAAAATTATGTAACGAATTAAACGAAAACAACAATTTCGCAAAATAATCTAGAATTGTATAACGACTGTGTAAGGCATAATAACTTTTTCGATATCCTCAAACGGTTATCAAAAAACTAGATATTACATTTCAGATATGTCACAGAACTGTCAATTAGTATCTCATGTCCACTGCAGTCATAGGCAAAACTGGTGTGTATGACAGATGTACAATATATTGCGAATATTCGGAATAACATTGTATTTTAGTATATACTGATTATTATGAGTATACGACATACCTATAAGAGTTGTTATGTTCCGCGTATGAGATACAGTCTATTGTTATGTTCCGCGAAGTGTTGAATGGCTTTTTGTATAATTTCGTAGTTCAGCAATATTATCTATTTGGTTGTATATTAATTGAAAATCCGACTTTAGTGCATTTAATGATAAGGTAAGTTTATAAGCTTTTTAAGAAATTTTCAATAAATTTTCCTTCGTTATAAAATAACAACTCAAAAAACATTTCAAGTGGACGGAACATCTGTTAGTTGACTTGTGACCTTATATTATCGATGCTTAGGTGCTTCCTACAACATACTTTTCACGATGAAACATACAATATACATTTGATAATAAAATATTGTATTATAAATATATAAAGCGACAATTCTTCACTACGTAACATCTGCCACTACGTAATACGTACTATAAATATAGACTCTTAAAGGTAGTTAAATAGATACTAACAAAAATTAAAGGTTAACGATAAATAAAGAAGTAAGTAAATTGAGTTCTAAATAACAGTGTATTTCATTTATACTCATTAAAATAACAGATACATAGACATACTAAATTCTTTAATTAAAACAACTAAGTACGTAATGAATAATCAAACTGTTCTTGTCTGTATAACTTTCGTTTAGCAGACAAAGTTCCTCCCAAACTAGGAACACAATAGCACGTAGAGTGAACAACGTTTCATGCATAGCTCATACTTCATACCTTCTGAACCTTCCAAGTAAACTCCATATGGATTTGACGTTACATTTGTGCTTCCCGTGTATGTATTATTTAACCTAATAAAGTACCAGGAAGGTCAGTTGCAAAGATCTAATCATCATTATACTTATATACATATAATTATATAATAGACCATGCTCTAGTTTTATATCAGAAATAGGTACCTACGTTTTGTAAAGTTCAATATTCATGAATGACTGAAATATCTTTCGGTCAGTTGACGTAGATGGGGACCAAAGCAGCCATTAAACGGGTATACTTGTGTATAAGTCGTTAAAGTTAATTATTTCGAAACCTCTATTAATTCATTATAAATCGTCGTAGGTCGGGACAACAAAATATAACGGTTACCAACTGAATATTCTTAAGAATTTAATTGAACATTTAACATTATAGATCCATTCTATAAGTTTACAATTTATATTATCTATATAGTTGAGTATAAAAATAAAGAGGTATAAAACCTCTCGTTTCCTAGAAATGCTACGTTTACGGTTTTTGAATATCATCCGCGGAAGGTTCATAAACTTCAAGCGGGTTTCTTATCATAGGTGCTTCACATGTTTCACCCCCTTACACATTCTAACGTACTTTCGTGTGCACCACCGTGTACACCACTTGATGCTTAGATAACCGTGTCTCCTTGAGTGTTTAAAAAAAGAAATATAGAAAGAGGTCGGTGCATCTCGACGAATATTGTTTTACATGTTTTGGTTTTAGTTTTAAGGCGACAACAGTTTTCGATCATGAATGTGACACTATCTATGTCAAGAAAGTACTAGTAGTTGAGTAGTGTTTTTTGTCTATTTTCAGCACTTTTTTTTTAAATTAGTATTTTGTAATCTTCTGAGTTTCGATCAACAGTTTTCTCACGTCTTTAAAATCGTAAGCTCAACACGTACAGCTTTTTAATGTACCATATATGGCACTGTAATTTATAAACCCATTCTTTTCAATGTTGCGTTTGGAATAAGAATGGTCATAACTTCCTCGATATCAATAAGATATCCGCAAACCGCAGAGATGACGAAATCAGTGACTAACTAACCGCACTCGGAATATCGATCATGGGGCGAAGCAGTTTTCAAAAACGCATACAGACCGAAGAAGTCCACTTTAATCCAATCACGTAGCTTACAAACGGACAGACGGACTGATGCGTCACGTGCACTCTTCACCAAGCAACTTCAATTTAGTTAAAAGTGGAAGCTGAGTGCTTCGTACACGCTGATCTAACTTCCCTATACTGAATTCGGTTTAGCTTTTTGAGACCCTGAGGAACTTTGCGCCAGGGAATTGCAGACTCAAATTGGAGCGACGATGAATGCGGAAATCGGGCTGCAGTTTATTATGCAATTTAAGCGAATGCTTTTTGCATGGATAAAACTTGAGATATGAGTCATCATTGTTTAACTTGATTTATCGTATTTTCTGTAAAAATAGTATAAGACAAGTAATTAGTGCGTTATGGCTCATGCGTCAGTATGACTAACGTTTGATACAATTTGCAATTTTCGTGCATCAATAATAAATCTGAGTTAAATATAAAATATTCGCAAATATGCAGTGTGCGGTAATTTGTAGAGAATTAAGACTTAAAACCTGAATTAATACGTAAGCTTGAAGCTAATGCTGGCGCTGCGAGTGGGAGAACTTACGTTTGAAGTTTTGCATAAAATGCACAACCCACGTCTATAGATAGAGAAGATTAAAATTGAGCCACCGCTTGGAATTAATTTTAAATAAATGCTTTTTAATGTTGTTTTTGATACTTAGCTAATATGTAAGTTCTTGGTTTTCGTAGTAATATTTAATTGGTTTAAAGGCATGTTTTATGTCGAATCGCAATAGGTATACGATCTAAGAGCATAATGGTCTTTATCTTTGTGATATATACAATTTATCTGGGATAGAGAATTATCTATGATAGGTATGCAAAGACAGTTATTTTATCTGATAATGGAAATAAACACAAATGATCAGTCACGTTCCGTATAGGATACAGCGTGCGTTTTATTTAAAGTGGTATTTGTTCTACGAACCATTCGATATTATTCATAGATTTTTTTTATATTAAAATCAAGTTCCTTTAACAATAGCCGCCGACATGTGTTTCGACACCGTTACCGCCCAACGTGATTAACATACAGTTACCGACTCAAAGTTCTTACATGACATGATGCGCTAACATTGTAACAATGCTTTTTGGGCCACTGCTTAGAATAGTCACAATTGGAATTGTCTTTTGCTTATAATCTGTGTGGTCTTTGAACAGAAAATAGGTTATATGATTAATGTATAATAATTCTCAAGAACATAGTCCACATCACTACACGAATATTATAAACATGAAAGTTTGTTTGTTTAGATGTTTGAGCGTCAATCACACTGAAACTACTGAACGGATTTTGCTGAATGCTGCTGAATGCAGCTGAATTGGGTGAAAGGATATTTTTATCCCGATTAAAGGCTCCCTTGTGATAAAACAGGAATCTTGGTATCCGGACAGAAAAAGAACAATACTTAAAACAGCTCTTTGATTTTAAATTTATTTTACCATTAGAGGGGTTGAAAACATAGGTCATTCTATATATCGGGCACATACGGGCGAAGAAAAAATTTACTTTTAAGATTAAATACGAAGAAAAGAATAAGAATAGAAATTTCCTAATTAGTAAAATGTTTTCATTAGAATTTATTCCTACACCAATTTGTACGTATCTTATTTACGTTGTCAATATTAAATTTTAGTCAACGCTGCGTTCTAAATGAGGAGCAGTGAAAGCTTTTTGTAAGTGTGCAAGAAAATTAATTATCTTTTCAAGTGTCGCACGCCCACGCACCGTCGAACAAAACTATTTATGGTGTACCGTGCAAGTTATAATTTATTTAATATGCAGTCAGCCCATTAAAAGGTATTCAGTCTCAGTGTGTATAATGACGCACCCAAACTCCATAGAAATTCCTAGTTTTTCATACAAGCTGTTTGCACGTATTGCTTTTAACATGTTTATATACAATTAGCTTCAGTTGTATGTTCGTTTCTAATCGACTCCTTTTGACTTGATTTTGCACCACTTTAAACTCGATAGATTTAACACAAATTTTATATATTTATTCACGATCGGTGAGAATACACCAATCCATGAGTTTACTAAATAAATAAATAAATAAATTGTTTTATGTATACTCTGTATGAGAATGGAGATTATTTAGTTGATACTGTCCTTACAGCGTATTTTTAAGTATCATATTTCAGTATATTTATTAGAGTTATTGTAGATTTTTGTCATATCGCAATGCTTTATTTGTTATTTATACATCTCTAACACGCCGAAAATAAGTATATTCTAAGGCGAATTACTGTTAATGTTAAAATAACATTAGTCTTCATGCATTTGTATGATATTCAATCCTAAATATCCACTCTTCTCGGTTATACTATAATTTCTGTACATAAAATACCAATATAAACGATAAAAAACCGATGTTAAAGGTATTTTAAGTTGAAGATGAATGTTATGACAGCATTAACCTATCATTAAAATTCAATTCACCTCCGACGTATGAGTTTTCTCACATGTACCACCTGTTGTCGTATGGGAGTAATTTAATAATCGTAAAAGTTTGTTCGTACATGTCAGTTATGTTTTGTATGAGTTTCTGTTAGGGCTCGGGAGGACATTTTTTTAACGTCACAAAAATATTAAAATGTAGAATATTTCTACCTGTTGTTTTTGTACCTGTTAGTTGGGAATTTTGTATATATTTAACGAAACAAATGTGCAATATATTGTACAATATGCTGCTTTCAATTATTAAATTTAAATCACTCTCAATTTATGATCTCTCAAAAATTTTAAAGTTCCAAAAACATCATCACGAAAGGATCGTTAAAAATGATTGAAATACGTTTTATGACATGCATTTTTACAACAAGCCACATATGGTATTAATATTATACTACATTGCGTCTTAACAAGATCCCCGTCTCATTTTACTGCCAAGATATATGAGATAACACAAAAACAAGGAACTAATCGAGGTCTAATTGCCGCTAGCGCCCGTCATTATCTACTAATATAATATCAACTTATAATAGCGACGTCCATCGGTTCACTGCACTGGGAAATTAATTTAAAGTGCATGGGTGTGGTAATTATAGAGCAAGTAGCTATTAAGATTACAAGCGGACGCATTGTAGGTTTTGCATTTAAATATTATTAGTACTTACATGTTCTCATTTTATAACGATTCTTAATCGTTTTCTAATCAACTTTATAGCGTATCATAGATTGAGTTTATGCTCGAGTAGCTAGTAAATTGATATCTAATACATTCCGTACAATTTAAAGACCCATTCAAAAACCGGATTCGTTGAATAGCTGAGAGCTAACACGATAAGAAATTTATAAAAAATGTGCGTTAATTATTCTTTATGCTAGAATTGTATAGGTTTTTGTTTCGGGCAACTTTGAAGTTAAGGATTACGCCACGCCCAGCACCGAAACCAAATTTTGATTGGTTGGGAACACTCTTTGTTTATAGCGCATTGCTTTTATTTAAACCACCATTCAAATTAGCGCTTACTGGTTTTATAAAGCTCATAAAATCGACCATTATAAATAAATAAAATGATGCTTACTGCATTAACTGATGTGGTTTATTGCGGCGGATGTGAATCGGGTAAAAGGAAACTGAATAATTAGTAAGTTTTTTATTTGTTATCAAATATATATTATTTATTAGATTTACCATACAGGTATTTAAAGGAACTGCTACTTAAAATGACTTTTATGACTTATGGACAGCATTTAAACGCGTAGTTGTACATTTTAAATTTCTTTGGAATAACTGCATTTGATGTGTTACATAAATAAACGTTTTAAGCGCAAATGTGTAAATTACCTTTTTGTTTCTTCTCAACCTCGATTTAAAATGCATTTTACTTACCGCATTCACGTGAGTTTCTAATTTCTATTACTAAAAAATCTCATATTTCTTAAAAATTTCATATTTCTAAAAAATTTTATATTTCTAAAAAATTTCTACGTTTAATCATAATTCCTGAACATTGTACACTCACGCTTTGTATCTTCAGTCGATTTCATAAGCACGCATCCTCGATATTTCGGTAAAGTAAAATACGCCGTGGGCATGAGTTCTCTGGCGTATGCGTGATAAGTGTGTGTACCTTCAACATGCTGGTCTACTCTTGTTTGCTCGGATTAGTTATCCATTGCTCTATGTTACCAGTCTATCCCCTGACGCATCCTACAACCAGGTTTTTTACCAAAATAATAATGGAATATAAATCTCCTTATTAGTTTAACCTTCTTTTATATTTTACATCAAATACACCCCTATTATTTCCATTGCGTATTTCATATTGTTCTCATGTATGAAACGAAACTTCGATACAATTTTCACAATAGAGCACCGTTCGAAACTTACAATGTACAACTTTTAATTACAAATATAACTAAAGTGTCGGATGAAAAGTTGTATATCAAATGGGTGTTGTAAAGTAGGTCAAGTAGAAACGCTATGTTGCTACCCTCAAATGATTGCTAGAGTTTTCAAGTGCGTGTGTCACGCGTGCGGCTTGAATTTTGAATGCGTATTTTATTATATTGGGATACTGAATATTATAGGGACGTTCAGAAATGATCATGACATTGTGAGTAACTTGGAATGTTAGTAACATTAACCCGTAGTGGGTTAATGTTACTAACATTCCAAGTCCAAGTCGTCGTTCAAAATTGTTATGCCTAGACACAAAATAATAAAATTTAATAAGGCCCTGGTCTATTTGCGTTTCAAATAGTTTAATTTGTTCATTTACTCTTCCACTAACACTCATTAAAAAGTATTGTTAACGCAAGCTACAAAAGCGAAGAAATAGTTTTACCAACTAACATCCAGCACTGAGCACATTTCTTCATTAGCGTGGCGTTCTTCTGTGTATTGTGTTAGTACTTGAAGTTAGTTAAGTTTAAAAGCATGTAGCTGCAATTGGTGCAAATAAGATTTGAGCCGGACACCGTTTGTGTTGCAAGCAACAAGTAATCCAATTGCTTAGTTGAAGTCTAGATAATTAAGATGCCATTCCTGGGTTTGACTTCGTTTGATGATATAATAATTAAACAAAATTTGTATTTGTTCGTGCCAATAGTATCAAAATAATGTTCCCGTATATCGCAATTAGCGGTATATTAATAACATACGGTCAATGACGTGAGTTTTTGGTGCATGTTCAGCGAGGTGAACGGATTAAAACGCGCTCTCACGGCATTAAAACGTTTGGTAATGTAGCATAATGAGTGTCAGCACGCATGCTTTTGTCTACAACACACCGTGACTGCTTCTAAAATGTATTACATTGGATTTTTTGAAACTGCCGACTCGAGTGCACGGAAGTCACTAGTTTTCTCACTATTTGCTACCGCGACGCTGATTGCTTCAAAATGATACGTGCGTGGAAAGGGTACGTGGAAAGGCGTGTCCTTTGTATTAGAGCTTTGTTTAAGACTTTGTTCTCTAGATCAAAGAATACTCGGCTAGGGGTTCACGGTAAGTAGTCTGTCGAGATACGGAGTGCATACGCTGTTTCCTTGTTCAAATGTTACACAAAGACTATCAAAATTGCTCTTATAATTAAGTCAAAAGACAAGCATGCGTAAGATAATTGACATAATTGGAACTGTTGCATTAATATACTCTGTATATATACATATGTATTTAACAAGTTTCTTATATTATCGATTTTAAGGTATTATACAATCGATTTACCGACTCGTTACAATTCATATAGTCTGAATATATCCGTCTGTTTATACCGTATAAAAATTCGATATGAAAAGAAATATTTATGGATAGCAGTTTTTAAATAATTCATACGTTGGTATCGCCTATTCAGTGCGACACAGACCGGCGCCTAATACATATTTAATAATCCTTTACCACAAGTAATAAAGACAATCAAAGAGTCTCCACGGCGGATAAAATAAATTCTGTTTTCTTGGAAGGGAATCATTGCAAGCGTGCTGTGTAAAACGATCAATACATTGATAACTCGCGACCTTACCCAAAATCGAATTGTAGCTGCTCAGCTTTGTATGGAAAAAACTGAGCCGGTAATGGGATCCGGCCGTCACGAAAATAATAGCTAATTTGTTACAAATAAAAAACCTGCAAATGGGCCTTGGAGCTATAATAAAAACAGAGATATGGTGCGGTGGGTCGATCGAGAAATGAATTTAGATTACAGGTTACTGCCGGCTAAAGTGTGGGTTGCCTCTTCACCTGTAGTGAAAAAAACACAGGATGAAAACAGTTCTCGTTGCGCTCTTGTCATGTTGAAACCAGCCGTTGCAGTCGTTTGTCATAGCAGCTTATTATAAATGTATTTGTTTCACAAAAAATACCATCTTTGAGCTCCTTTGATGTGTTCCGATTTAAATTCTTTGATATAATATATTATATACCTTTTTCTGAACTATATATATGATGTTCAAAAGTTGTGTTTTGTTTTGTGACTAACTAATTGTTTAACGTATCAACAATTGTATGACCAGTATATAACTAATCAATTTGTAAATTAATTAATGTTTGAAAAGCTTTTCTTTGCATAGCGGTCAGCGAAATACAAAAACATATTTATGTGCAATTCAAGTGCTAATTATTTCAATTTTAATATCTGTAATGCTGAAAGTTTCGTTATATGCAAATGTTAAAGAAAGCATCTAATGCTGGCCATGTTTTTATTACTGGCTTTATAATATTGTGACAGCCTCTTATTCAATAAACAAAAAACGGTAACCGTTATCAAAGTCAGGGTAATTTAATGTTTTTGTTTTCCCTTTTTTATCATTCGCCGCTACATAACCTCTAATTGACTGTCATGTTTCGTAAACATTTTTGACCTGTGACATTAGATATGAAATCTTTATAGAACGTATCTCAAGGTATGTCCACACTAGTTTAATGACCGTTGTCGGGTTGGAACCGGTTACTCCGGAGAAATAGTTTCAACGATGAACTATACGTTTATTAAGGGACTATAGTTACGATGGGAAGGGCCAGACCCGTGACTAAATGCCCACGCGCATTAAAATAACGATTTCAGAATAATTTCTTGTCTACGCCATAAAATAGGATGGAGATTCGGTAGCCGTGTTGTGATTAATTTACTTCATGATTTTATCTTGGTGTCTTATAGATGGAACTTGATGATAAAGTTTTTATGTATGTTTTCATGGGGTGTGTATATATAGATAGTATGTATCTATATATTCATATTTATTTACTATTTAAAAGAACGGCATTATGACGTCTGCATATCGCTTCGATACTACAAACTAAGTATGTAAGATAAAAAGGAGTTATGAGATGTAATCAAAAGATTGTAGAGCAGAATAAAAACTTACGAAGCGATACCCGAAAATGGCTGTAAATCATTGTCTTTGACATTAATTAGTTTCATAAAACACCTCCGAATCTGGAACTACACAATGAACGAAACCTCGTTAAATTCACTCGCTTCTGGAACGTGAAAAAAACTCGAGCTTTTTCCCGCTTCGCAAAAAGGGAAGCATATTTTAACATTGCGTTCATCATTTTTTAATTTTCGGAATTAATTTCAATTTTGTTTCTATTAACATAAATCAGTGGGACCCTCGAAGTTATCTCTAAGATCAAAGTTCAATGTAGATTAAAGATCAGTAGTTCATTATGAACGATTCAATGTGAAATTATTTCATGGAGGAAGTGCGAGTTGTTAATTTTTTATTGCCCAGCTTAATGTTCATTTGTTGTGGATATAGAATAGGTAATCTATTAAATGCTTTAAGTTCCACATTATTGGATGAATGGTTTATTTAGTCATCGATATAAAAAAGTAAGCTGACGCTTTACTGGAAATACCAGCTATTTATATTATCCCTTTATTTAAAAGTTTGCACAAAAAAATGATTAAAACAAGTACAATATTAAATGATTATAATATACACGCAGTACACATTCCGCCTAATGCCGAGCAGATACTTATACTTAGCATTACTCGAAATCTTAAGCTCTGAACTGTCTTAAATTTAACAACGCGCCACGAATTTTAGATGTTCCCCTTACACATATAAAATTAATTCGGCGAGATAAGGCGATAGCTATTTAAGTCGGTTGTTCGACAATTATGCGATGTTTCTCACTTATTCGGCAATAAGAGCAAAGAAATTTCGCCAACCCACAGCACGGCGGCATGGCATCGTTCCAACGTAACCGCCTGGCCTAGCGCCGCCACCAATAGTTGCAAATTTGATTCAGCAAAAGAGAAAACAATGTGAAAAGCGAATTAAATGTTATTTTATTAACTTCTACCAACACGTTAGTGCATGTTATAAATATGAATGTTCTGGTTACATAATTCTGTTGTTTATGTGTATTTCGCTATTACACCTTCGCTATAAATTTTAGTGTTTGTTATTATAACTTATGAATGTTTAAGTCTCACTTTTCCTGTGGCTAATAATTTTAGAGGATACAATTTATACTTTGTATTTATTGTTAACTCTTGATCGAACTGCATTTAAGAGTTTTAAAATGACCTGGCGATGATGTTGCGAAAGTGGTAGTTTTTTTTAATAACTAATTTCAATTAAAAGGGTATATATATATTGAGAATCTAAAACTTTAATTTTACAGGAATTCAAAATAAAAGTAAACTTAATAATGAACTTAAGTGTTTATTGCTTCTTTTAATTAAATAAATTAAACCAAAAAGGTGCCTATAACTTTTTAGTTTTGTTTTTCTACCTATATTTGCATTTGTTTCAGAGTTCATCTTTATAAACAAAACTATAGATATCAGCTGAACATTTTAGGTGTATAACGGTAGCATGAATACACATAGAAAATCGCTTATTTATAAGCGCAATTTAACGTTCGCGTAGGTACTATTGGTTAGTCTTGGCTAAAGTACTTGACATCAAAAAACTCCTTTGACGTCGTGCGTATTAAACTAACTGCCGCGCCTAGTTTCCTGAAAAGCTATTCTTGCTTTGTGAAGACTTAAAATATTCTTTTTTGTCAGCTAAACTAAATGTTTGCCGCCAAAATTATTTAATGTATCTTTGTATATTTGCTGTTTGCTTGGTGTACTTCCTACTATCCTACTAATATTATAAATGCGACAGTTTGTCATCTATAATTTGAAGAAATGGAAGATAATTGATCAAAGAATGGATTTTACATAACGAAATTATGCTTACCTATAACAGTAGTCGTATGGCGTGTAGAAATCTTTTTACTCAAACTAACGAGCTGAATAGTTTTTATGCCACTTTTTAACGTAATCTTGTCATATCTTACTATTTTAGTCCCCATAAAAACTTTGCTTGATGGACGGACAATGGTTGTGTTGATGAAGCTACGACAAGACCTCATACATCCATCGCTGTCATCTGGTAGAATAATCACCATAAATTCACTTAATGCCGTTTTTGCTCTCTTCATGTTTTTATGGGAAAAAGTCACAATTTGTATCTACATCGTTTTAAATTGTGCGCTTCAGAATAATTTTGTTTACGAAATTTACCGCTTTCTATTTGAAAATCGAACAGTTGTTCTCGATAATAGATACTCATTGTTGCATCACATTCTTATTGTTCCTAATTTGAACTGTGTCGACCGCCAGCATCGAAAACACAAAAGTTTTTTTCTTCTATTGTTGTCGTTCAGAATAAATTATACAGAAACGAATTATATATTTCAATTAAAATTTCAAGGAAATTATTAGATTCATCATAAAAAATATCAACACAATCTAGGAAGGCAGTGTTCAAGCTATAAATATCTCCTTAATGGCCAAGCTCGTAATATTTCTTTCCTCATCTGCATTACTTCTGCAAAAATAACAAAATAGTATTCACAGAGATTGCCATGGTGTGATAAAACGCGACTGAATAGAGTGAGGTATTTTAACTAAGCCGTGTGCTTCTTAAAGCATATAAAAATTCTGAATTTATTGGAGAGGAATGTAACGTAACCTGTGGCAAGTGCAGCAAGTCACGCTTTTAAATATTTTGTACATAAATTTATGCGCAATTTTATAGTGAAGAATTTTCTTATTCCCAACCTGTATACAATATTATAATGAGTAACCAAATAACAAATCATATTTTACAAAGTACGTGAACACGGAATGTCGGCTTATCTTTTTTTTATTGCTTTATCTGTGCAACAATTCTGATTTGTAGTTTTGATAGTGATTATGTTTGTGTCGGATGTACAAGTAAAAAAGAGGTAGGTATATAAATTTATGTGTACTCGACACTTGTGTTGCTAATCTTTATGAAATCTTTATTTAAATCTTTATGTTTTAGTATTGTAAGAGTTTATGTAGTTTGATATGTCTTGATGTTGAAATTATTGATAAGTATTTAAACATTTCATTTAATTCCATATTTTTTGGGGGATACAATACTTATTGTTTTTTGTGTGGGAAAGATTTTTAAATGTCGTGTTTACAAATACGTCTTAAAAGGTTGTTGTGATATATATTATAAAATAGTAGATAAAAAAGTCATAGATATTTGAAGGTGAAAATAATTTGAAATTATGGCTATATTTTTAATTTGGCAAATACGATACGTTCTACCAATATTGTCATGGACACGTACGCTTTGAGGCATTAGTATAGAACTAGAGTTAACATTGTCAATGCAATAAAGCTGTACTTCGTAATTTTTGAAAGAAAACACGTTATGCCAGCAACTACTAGTCTTGAAGAGTTTGATCCTTTTGTATAAAGGCGCTCGAATAAAGGGTAGAAACTAGAAATCCTTTGAATATACTAGTAAAAAGCCGTAAGCATCGTATCTTATGCACAAAGCACAGAGTGTGGAATGTCAGCGGGTGCGATATAAAGATGAAATATCGCGTTTATTTAAAATAAAATGAATATCGTATGACTACGGTTTTGTAAGAGTGGTTGGTTAACTCTTTTACTATTACATTACTACCACGTTAAATTTATTTCGTAAATATAAGATGAATTGTGGATATATTATTGTAACCAGCTGTTGAACTTTATAGAAAACTTTTTAATGTACTTAAGATAATCTTTAAAAATATTAATATGTTCTAGGGCTTATAATTTAATTATTTATATTATATTTGTACATTAGCTCCTTCCTACATTACGCACGAAAACTAGTGTTAAGTTTTCTAATATGTGAAAATGGCCGCGGGTATGACATGTAACACCATCTGCAAGTCTGAGGAGATTTTCGTATTCCATCGAAGCGACCGGCAAGTAATCGCCTCACGTACTACCATATTAGACAAGTTTTCAATGAATTTTAATGTATTGAAGCTAGACATTCTCAATTCAGAATCACGCCTATTGAATACGGCCGTGGGCGAAGTGATTGACTGAATGCACATGCAATTGAGCAAGAATTAATTCTATTTGTCATATTATATGCATTGTGCTCTATTATTAGAAGATCTCATTAATTGATCGTTTGTTAAGTGCTTTGACTTCTTGTGTGGTATAAATGTAGATTAGTATTTAGCGGGCGATACAATTTCACACATTAAGTAGTGGGTGGATAATTATTATTAATTCTCCTAATGATAGTTTAGGAAACTGTATTTGTGTTAATTGTTATTGAGAATATCTGCTTATTGTGTTTGATTCGTACAGTTTATATTATACAAATTCCGACAAACATGTAACTATTTAAAAAAGAGAAGGACTGCTTTATGTAGCTAAATTGATATTTCAATTAAAATTGTTAGAGAAACCTATTGTAATAATTTTTCAATGTTTTTAAATGTACCAGAAAACTAATTTTTATTTAATTCTCGTTCCAACAATACCCTTTTTCAAAGATGTTAATCTTGATATCAATTTAACTACGAAAAACGAAGGAATGCTTATCTCATTTATTTATTAGTATTATTAGATTCCAACTGGCATTGTTAACTGAACTTATTATATCCGTCATAAATCATAAAACACAACAATCATTTTGTTATATGTCAGAATAATTATAACCGATATAAAAGAGTGTACTCTGTGAACAGTTTGTCATAAAATAAATTTATTGTCACGCAAGTGTTAGAACAAAGATCATTGTTTGAAGAATCTCAGCGGATGTTCAACATGTGAACGATATTAATTTCAGGGATCCGTGGGTTATTTTTATTACTTTAAACTAAAGCATGATTTTTTATATAATAGAAATATGTTAGAAATGCCCAGGTAATTTTGTTTAGCAGTTTACAAAATTAGAAAATTTTTAAAATTGTTTCAGGGTGGTTAAATTTTATGCAGATAATAAATTGTGAATTACTCTGTTGCTTTTGCATATTTTATTGCAGATATATTTGAATCATATTTTTTTCTTCTCTTTCAGAATAAATTAACAATGTTTAATATAAAAAGCCTAATCACTTTTGGGTTACGAAAATTTAATAAAATTGTTTAAATGAATTCACAGAAACAGTTCACTACACAAAAACGTTTGAAATATTATGACCTAAAGACCACAAATACATAAATAATGTTTTGTCAAGCTTAAAACAAATTATGTTTCTAAGAAGCATTTTAAATCAGATTACGCAAATAATGCACGACACCTTCGAGATTTAAAACTCGTGGGACAGCCCTATTATTTATGTGTGTACGTGAAGTACCTGAGTTGATTAGTGTGGACGTGTGTGTATAGCACATGTTTGTGTGCGAGGCCCGCGAATGGACGCAGACACTAATTTTGCTTTCGGCGACGGCGTTCGTTTTAAACGAGTAGAGTTTTAATTTGTGATCAATTATGCGTGAGCACTGTTATTTATCGTTGTTTTATTTTATTTGCCTTCTCACAGCGCCGGTGGGTGGTCCGATCACGATTTACTGGATGATGTTCACCAATACGTTCCACTGATTGTACCATAGAACTATGTAACCGATAAACGGTTTCTTGTAACAAAAATTACTGTTATTTGATAGTTCGGTCTCGTAGCTCATTTTGTAATGTATCTAAGATATATTTTTGGTTAGAATTTGTTGAATGCAAAATAGCTTTTAAGTTGTCGTTTTTTAAATTTAACTAAATGGTTTGATGGATTTTATGGAGGTTTTCTTACTTTGCTTTTAAGAACGTAGGTGAGTGATGATTTTAATTTTTTTTATAGATAGAT
The DNA here is from genome assembly GCF_012273895.1 of Zerene cesonia. Classification (NCBI taxonomy): domain Eukaryota; kingdom Metazoa; phylum Arthropoda; class Insecta; order Lepidoptera; family Pieridae; genus Zerene; species Zerene cesonia. The sequence continues at coordinate 5,120,494 of NC_052113.1, read as the reverse complement.
ATTTGGCTGTATCACCGGTATATTATTAAAAATATTTATTTCAATATGTTTCTGCGATTTTTATTAAGGTATAATTTTGACATAGAAAAGGAGCAGTAATTATAACGCAAAAAAAAAATTATTACATTCAAACATGTTTAAAAGTTTAAGGGGAGACTCTCCCCGTGACCACGCTCGCTGTAAAGTGTTAAGTCGTCGGATTAATAATATGATGAATAAATCGCGTTTAAAATCCATTAAAAAGTTTTTAATTTCTAAGTGTATAATACTCGCGTAAAATCAAACACAAGAAAATACTATGTTTAAAAGTTACCAAAACTACGTTCCATACTCGAAAAATGAACAAAAATATCGTGTCTAAATGTGCTCATATCTGCAAATTTCGAAGTTCAGCCATTTTGTTATTCGGAACGTATCGGGCGCCTCTCGACCGGTTAGCGGTAAATTGTTCCAAGTAATGCGATTCTAATTGAGCGGCTAATTCCTACGGAGCATACACTTACTTAATTAGCAATTACACGACTAAACGGATTGCCGGCTGCCCACTGAATTTATAAAAAGTTCTGGTCAACTTACACTTGCATTTGACAAATCTATTATATATATAAAAGAAAGTGGTGTTAGTTACACTATTTATAACTCAAGAACGGATTAACCGATTTGGCTGAAAATTTGTGCAGAGGTAGCTTAGAACCTAGGGAGGGACATTGGATATAAAAAACTTTTTAATCCCGAAAATCCCGCGGGAACGGGAGGAACATGTGAGGAAAACCCCGGGTCTATCTTTCCTGCGACTACGCGGGCAAAGCCACGGACGGTAAGCTTGTATGTAATAAAATGATTGGGTTACTGTCATTTTTTATAATTATGTTCCGGTTATTTTTAAGAGTTTGTCGGTGTATCGTGGAAATTAAACTATCATTTTTAATGTAAAAATGCTGTATTTTAATTAAATATTTTGCCGATAGATTGTGTTAATAGACGTATTTATTAATAAATATTTTATGCTATCAAAACAACATATAGGTATTAAATAAACACAAAAATCCTCTAAACTACTTCTGATAAGTACTACGAAAACTTTTGCGTTCAAATATAATTAACGAAATATTAACTGAAGCAAAAACACTTGACTAGAGGTCAATAGGGATAGAAACCAATCTAGATACTTTGATGCCTACTTCTAACCTAATAATATAATAAGCTGGGAAAATTACAAAAGTCAAGCAAACTTTTATAAGACCCGAGTGTCTTGACCTCGATGCTTAAGCACGGGGTGATGCTTACATGATTAGAAAATAAAGTGGATTGTATTATTCTACTAGTTTTGTTGGTAATATTCAGTATGTTAAAATAAAGGTTGGACCAAAGCTAGATAATTTCATCAGTTTCATCATCAGTTTATATACTATATTCCCACTGGGACACAGGCCTCCTATGAAGGTTTAGGTAGGTACACCACGCTGGTCAATGCAGGTCTGGTCAAGGCGAGTTGGCAGATGTCACTTGACATTTTAACATGCCGGTTTCCTCACGATATTTTGAGCCGTAGTGTGTGAATAACGTGTAGATCCTATTAATATTATAATTATACTATATTAATACGAAAGTTCGTTACGATGAATGTATGTATATGTTTGTAAGTCTTTCACGCAAAAGCCACTAAACCGATTGCAATGAAATTTGGTACGTAGATAGCTGGACAAATGGAATAACACATAATCAACTTTATATTCCTACGGGATACGAGATTTACGCCGCGGGTGAAACCGTGGGGCGCAGCTAGGAATGGATAAATCCATTACTTTCATTAATTTTTGCACGCAAGTCAAATATCCTAACAAGTAAGCTACACAGAAAAATCTAATCTAAACCCAACCCTAGTTTAAAGAAATTATTTCTATTAGTCAGCAAATACTCTTATAATACAAGGTGTGGAATATACAATTAAACCGCAACTCTAAACTCCAACCAAATAAACTTTTTGCTCTTCAATCTCACTTTAACCACATTGTTAGCCCACTCCGTATTATGCAATTATTCGATAGATACATTCAAATATTAATTTCCGAGAGCCGCTCATATTATCGCGATACCGAGAAAAATGTTTAATATTACATAATCAATTTGTCGAATTCCCGTATATTGAAGACCGTAAACGCTCCAGACTGTTTTGATTACACACAATAATAGCTTTTTAATTATCGCCGGTAAAATTCATTTTGCCATGGGATATTTTCACAATAAATTTGATATGAGCCCGGGACGTTCAATTATTGTCTGGTGGATAATTATCTGAGCTATGCTTTCGTTAATACCGAGTTTATTAGCCATTTAATAAGCTCCCTGTTGCTATATCTAATGGGTGTACCGAAACAGACTAGCTACAATGTCTTGTGTTATAGCGCAATCCTTTGATTAAATCTACTGTTATTATTATTACTGGCAAATAAGAGCAGTCTGATATGTTTTTAACAACTTTTTATAATACGTTGGAAATGTTTTAAATCTATACAAATAATATAAAGCTGAAGAGTTTTTCTGCTTGATTGCGTTAGTGTCAGGACTGATTTCATAATTTCTTTCACGTTAATTTATATATGTATGTGATTCATGAGGGCTGTAGGTTATATATGTACCACGGGCGATGCCGGGGCGGACGACTAGTATAATTATAGATGTTAGAATCAGAGATTAGACAAGCAAACGACTCTTTCAATTATTTAATATTCATTCCAATGTAATACACACTAGTAACTTTATTTCAAAAATGAAATCTTAACTAATATAAATTGACACCAATTATCAGAATACATGATGTTACAGCTAATTGATATAGATACAAGAGACTGGCATACAAAATGCATAATAATTTCCTCCAGTCGGTCATTCGTATAGCGTAGATATCATAAACATAAATCCATCCATGTTACCGAAACAATGTAATAAATTTTAGGGCAATATTAGCATTTTCTCAACATTTGAATACTTTGTTTTAAAAACATTTAATTACGTATGCAAACCCCTATCGTCTCGGTTAAGCGAAGGAGATGTAAATTTATTTACCTGTACGTACATGTTTAACATTTAATATTATTCATTCTAAAGAAAACACGACTTGAGATTGTGTACACAAAATCTTCCTCTTGTTTTATTTATAAACGTTAATTTTAATGAATAATATAGTCTCTTTGTGGTTACAATGATTTATACCAAAAAAGCTGCTTGAAGCTATTGTTTTGCTTACATTGTTATCGAGATTAAAAGTCAAGGAGAAGAGTCGATTTTTAGTATCTATATTAAATATTTGATCATGCGAGTAGTTGGGTTTTGTGATGACTGTATGGTTGGATATAAAAAAAAAATTAAAAACATTTTTCACAATATGGACACATGACTTAACCGTAAATCTATTTAGAGAAAAATACATGTAAAAGTCGACAAAATTACGCGTGACGGTTAAGGAACAAAATTGTATAATGCAAACATTGCTATCACTGTGTTATTTATCCGGTATGCATGTGTCTTACTATATACGTCTAGTATTAAATCCAATTAAGGGCGCGTTCTCATTAGACGCAACAGAGTCCGTAATCAGATATCCTTATAATCTCTTTAAGGATTAAGGGAATGTATGAAAGTAGATGCGTTAAGCTGAATTGATGGCAACATACAGAGGTTGTTATGCTATTTTTGAAAATGGAAAATAAACGAACATGTTTTTAAGTTTAAATGAAATGTTTTGTTTTTAAATTACGTGTCACGTCCCTTATTAATCGTTTATTTAACGAATTGTGCAAATATGAAATCATATTTGATATACTGTCTTGTATTTCCTCTTGGATTAGGCAAAAGGAATGGATCTTTTACTTCCTGAAATCAAGGTATAAGTTTGGACTTAATCTAATTTAAACTAATCATTTTGATAACTTAAAATCCCCATCGTAGGTCATAATATTTATTCTATGTGTGAACACTATATTACTATTATTAATTAGTCTGTTTAATTGGTTTTTCCACTTTGTTACAGGTAAAACGAATAAAACTTGCTGGCAATATATTTACTACACTTCAAGGTTCAGGACACAAATTAACGAAGTTTTCAATAACAAATATAATATGAATCCCCAATTAATAAATCAGCGTTTTATGATTATTTAAAATATCATAACAGCACACGTAGGCACCGTTATATATATCTAATATCTATGGCACATGTGTAATTTATAACCTTTTATAGAATTTTTATTTAAATTAAATTCATGAGACTTTTTGTGTGTGAAATTAGTTTCATCTCTTTTTGATGCTAATTTCATCAAAAGCGAGCTCAAAGACTAACACCAATGTAATTGCGAATATTGTATATAACTGGATTCATACGCAACAGCAGAATAATTAAATCGTTAACCCAACGTTTACCTAATTACATAGTAATAAAACTCCAGAAAGAAATTTGATTGTGACCAGTATAAATACAGATGTTTAATATCAGTTCTTTGTGATAAAAGTAAAGCTTTTAAAAGTTTTTATTAAAAAATAACGATATGACCATTGATTTATACTATATTAATTTACAAAGAATATTATACCTTTACTATCGACTCTGTAATTATTTGAAACTAGATATTTTTATAATATGTGGTATGTCGGCAATAATAAGCGAAGGGAACGATCGAGTACTTCCATGTTCAAATTAATTTAAAAGGAAAATGCATTATTTCTCTTCGTTGTCTAAAATAATTTTGCAAATATGTTATTTTATTTTTAAATTTAAATTTATTTATTTATATATCTCTAGTTTCAAGTACCTAGTGATAAAACATTCGATTTAAATATAATAATAGCTTCAATAACGTGTTAATACAATAGAATAACACACATACGAGTATAATTGTCATATTCAACTTTGTCTCCACTTCACCCTAGAGCGGATCTCAATATGTTCTGTCAGTTCCGATAACGGTTTATTTTTTGGGCGCACGCATTCCAATATCACGCAAGTTATTCCAAACATTCAACAATAGATTTATCTGAACCAGCCTCTCGATGTCTCCGAGTGTCAGACGACACCCACGTTTGCTTCTAATTAGTACAGAAATAACGCGAAAGATTTGTCAACTTCCGAGCCTTTGCTGCGTCCCTTTGAAATTATTCCCCATCTCCCATATAAATGCGTCGTTAAGCATGTGTGAAATATCGTTCAGAAACTAGGGTGGTCTTTCTTAATATCATTTTTTCTTTAGCGATATTAATCTGTGTTTAAATTAAAATGTATTCGGACAGATTTTATTCACGAAGTGATGATAGTTTTATAACTCTCTCGGCTTATGCCCTCGATATATTTTATGTTGAGTTTCACACATACATTGGTGTTTTAAACACGCCACTCAATAAAATAGTTATTTCTCAATCGTCATAACCTGGATACAAATATATTTATCATCTGTGCTTTGTATAGTTTAATAAATCCGTTGATCCAGTTGCCAAACAGAATTCTGTATATAACAAAATATGCATCGCGTAATTCCTTCTTATATTATTATGCGATAAACTAACTTTATTGCGCTTAAACGTTTTGAATGCCAACGTTTTCAAGAGAAATTAATTTTGAGCTGAAAGAGGTGGTTCTCAAAAGTTATCTCCAGCCAAAGTACGGCGAGCTCACAATCAAATGTCAAACGAAGTTTTATCTGAGCAAAGTTGACAAATAAATCCCCTCGTACCACCACAACTTTTCTTATAGCCCGCTAAATGTGCTTTGAATCATTTCGTTTTACATTGTCAATTGTCATGTTTGTTTTTCATATCAAGTATTGCATGACATCAAGCACGTAAAATAAATACTTTACATGCGTCTAATGTCATTCTGTATTTTCCACGATTGTCTTAAGAATTTATATTGACAAAAAAGTATGTCGTTAAAAAGGATAGAAAAGAAAAGGAAAGAAATAATAAGTATAAAATAAATATTTGTTTCACTTTGTTCGCGATTATAACGTTGTTTGCCGTCACCGACGATGACATTCTAAATACACGTAATACACTTATCTCATACCCCAGAGAGATGGATTATAATTGACAAATGAATTGCTTACTCGAGAAATTTTGGGAAAAGCACTCAAATCATAACTTCAAATAATTTGAATGTTTAAACTTGAACTTTTGACACGTCAAAGTGTTCACGACTAAATTACCAAAACTCGTGGCACGTACTCAAAATTAAACTCTACACTAGACGTTTTAAGGTCGGCGATTGTGAATCGAGTGTGTAATTGATAGCTCTGGTTTCCGTGTGAGTGAGAAAACCCAACTCAATAATGGTTCAGTATTGTTATTTCAGTCGTCGGAAACGTAACGAATGGGAAAGGTTCAAAGTGACGGCGCACGTATATTTTATAAACGGCCATTTGTCTCAAGCGCATGTGTCCGCTAGCGCTGAAATATTTACGAGCTATTAGCGCAACAAGAACAAATATTAGCTTGCATTTCCCCCCTAAAATCGTATCGCGAGATCACTCACTGATTGATTTAACACCACGCTCCAATCGTTGCCGCAATCAATTAAAGTCACTGCTTTGATGTAAATGTGTTTCACGTTTAAGATGGTTAGTCGTATAAGATTTAACGCTGTTATAGTTTTTTAGCTTTTGTTCCAAATAGATAAAAAACCGGTCATAACCACTTCGTTAGTCGATCCATAATACAAACACTTTCGTAGATTAAGGTTAATTCAAAAACGATAAATGTTTTCTATAAAACATAAAGTAGAAGGTGGAAGAGAATGAAACATTACTTCAAGACGATTTACTCCCCCTCCTTGTATCAATAAGGGAGCAGTGCACTTGACGAATTACTTAATTTTATTAAGTGGCCATACGCACGAGTTTCGTGTTTATGAAGTGTTTCATGACACGTCCGTCCCCTCAGTCAAAGCGTAATGCGTAAACTCACTGAACTGCTATATTTGCCGACCGCGACAAAGAAACGGTAATGGACCCTCATATATATGTAAATAAACTTTCAAAATGCATTTTAAATTAAAATAATACTAAATTTATATGTTAATTTGTGACCGCACTTTGTCCTTCGCGGCTTCTCGTTTCTAAATCGATTACGTTACACGGATTTCGGCTTAGATCCGCTTTGGATAACTTTAATGAAGGGTTTTAAATGGTGATCCTTTTGTTGAAGTACCTTGATTGGTGATCCCATTGGTCTGTGCTTACGTGATTTTATTATAAAAGCCACTACTTCGGAGTAACCATTAAAATTCATGTTTTATGTTTGTGACGACAGACTCTAATTCGTTTTAATCTATAAATTCCTGTCGTATCTAAATTTTTATGTATGGCGCCTTTTGCGGGCGTTATTATCTAACTAAAAGGCAAGGTTTGGTGTATGAGACCACCCGGATGCTTTTAAACTAAACCCGATATGTGTGTACCCTTTGTGCTACTTCAATTAGTCATGATTAAGTTTAATTTATAGGTTCGTTTAATGGTCCATTAAATTGCTCCCAAGAGTCTAATGACTTCTTATTGTGGACGCAAGTATTACATAAAACACTTCCAGGCGATTAAACGAGACATCGATATTTGATTTCAAATCTCAATAGATTTCGTGTCACTTGTTTAGGGTGTGAAAATTGTATTTTATTAGTTTTTCAGATTGCTCGTCTAATGTGATTTTAAATTAATCAGTAGGTGTATATTGTCACCTGGCTTTCATTTTAGTTACGTTTTATGTCATTCCATATTTTTATGGTTCACACCTACATTAGTAAGTCTGCTCAAAACTATAATACAAGAAAAGAAAATAATTTTTTTGTAAACAAACTATTGTATAAAAACGTGGTTATAACGTTTGATCAAAAATTTTGCGAACATTTGAGTGTTCACAAAAACTCAATTGTGAACTTAAAGACGTTCCATTTAACTAAATCACGTGTACAAGAGAAGAAAGGGAAAAGTATGTTTGATATTTTTCTTGGAGAGAAATACTTAAGCTTAATTTCAACAGACATTCAGTGGAGTTTCATTTTGTAGGAAGCAACATAAACTGCGGTATTTCGTTTGAGATATTGCGAGTTTTACAGCACTAGGATTTTTTGATATCTGTATGAGTGTGTTTCGCGGGCAGGTACTGTTTCTACTATAACATTGTTAGCTAAAATGATACGTTGTTATTTTTGACGTCTTTGAAACTTCACAATATCATGTTATATTTCAATTGAGTTCTTAAGTAAACATGTTTTGTGTGAGTTGTGGCAACTTTTGAAATCTCGTTACATACAATCTACTTGCAACCACATTAAAGTTTAGAGTTTTTAGTACAATGTATCTATATATGTATTAGGAAAATATTGTGATTTGTTTTTCCATCTGTGTAAAATTATGCATGTATTTTATAGGCATAAAACATATTATATAGATTTTCGAATACATTTGTTTTATTTAATTATTGGAAAGCCATATAACAATTTATTTGTAAAATGTTCCTTACAGTACAGAAACGTACAGAAACAAATGTCTGCTCACTTATACATTCATTTCATTTATTGTTATATTATGAGGCACAAAACAATCCAAATGTGATACCCGTAATATATATGAATCATCAACCATTTATCATGTTACAATTCTTCCAACGAAAAATAGGCATGATTATAAAGGATAACGTAAACTATATTATTTGCTGAAAAATATATAAAATATATCAGAACATTGAACCCTCTGCGTATCGCATGATAAATCGTATTCAATTTGCCAACTGACAACCGCCGAGGAAAGCATTTGGGTAACAAATGCTTACGAATATGCTTACAATGCACGCGATGGTGAATTATATAAGCAACATTAGAGTTAAGTCTGTGATATGCAAACTATAATATATTCTTTATCTGTTGTCATAGCACCAGTATTAATATAGTTTATACATTTAAGTGGGGATTTACGAAATCATCACATTAGATTGTATATTAGGTACATCATCAAAAAGTATGTCAAAAGTTGGCAATAGTGTCATTGTATGTAAAACATTAAAAAATTATAACTTTTTTACGGATTAATCTGCAATTAATTGCGCTAATGAACGACAATTAAGTCCCTAGGTTCCAATCAATAATAATCATAATTGTATGAAATTTAATTCAATTTAATTAAATTTAACGAAATTTAACCTTATTTGCCACTAAATATGACACTAAATATGATTAACATTATTATTATCTTAACATAGTACCGAGCAATGGTGTTTTTACATATACTACTTATTCTGCTTGGTTGTATTTAAAGAGCATAATATTTCTATGTTATAAACAAACAGACACCTTCTCTAAAATGAAAGTTTTGTTGATCTTAATAAATAGAAAGCAAGCTGCAAATCACGTCTCATTCACGACGACGTACCAGGCTCCCATAAAAACAAAAGAGGTATCACACTTAGTCCCCATCGATCTGCGATCGTCAGCCCTAATAAGGCACAGCTGATAAACGTGGTTGCATACCCATATTTTAAACTGGTCAATTGCGATTTCACCATTTATATTTATGTTAGTTTTTCACGTAAACGATATCGACGAAGCGATAGCAAAGTGTAATTTTAATTAAATGTATGATATTCACTTTTTATATCACTTAACGTTTTTATTATCTGTACGTTTTATAAAAGTTATTCATTGTCTCTATGGAACTATAGTAATTTAGTTAAAGAATTAATATAACATATGCATTTACGTAAATAGAATTGCGCTCCACGACTCTAATATAGGTACTTCGTAAAACAATTCTCCGATTATTATTAGAAATATCAAAGCAGTATTAACCCACCACCATTAATATCTATTTGAAATATGTATCCAATATAATCAATCCGTGTATCATCTGTCTTCCTTATAAAAAGGGAAATATTTTCTTACCGACGTGCCCATAATCCAGTTATAATTTTAAATCTTGTTTATTTATGCACGAATCAGAGGCAGACGCCATCAGGCACCTAAGAAACGCTTCATTAATCATTTCCCCTAATGCCAGGGGCTAAACGAATATATTTAAGTAAAATACGGTAGAGAAGCCAAGGTTTTTTATTTACTTAGTCCGTAGTTGGACAGAAACATGGGCTCGTAAAGAAGAAATGTTTAAGTTTATTTAAAAATACTTTCAATATTTTGTTGATAAGGAGTGGGAGCGTTTAGGTTAAAGTCCAACGTAACAAAGGAAATTTTGTGCTAATGAATTTGTTTATAGAAGTGTTTATAAGTAAGAGTAGTAGTATAGTATTACGTTATATATGGTAAGAGTGCTAATAGATATTCTGTACATCATTTATTGTATCTAAATTAGTTAAAAATTAATTAACCAAATGAAAATGTATTGATTGTTTAACGCCAGAAAACAAATGAATAAATCTTCAGCAGTAAGACGACTGTATGAAATGACTTTTTTCCTGTCAACAGCGCCTATAATAACTGCTTATCGTTTTCATCAAAATATAGTTAAGACGTGTAGATCATTATTTTGAGGGCCAGTGAAACACAGCGCCAGGAAATATTTTGTTCGTATCGGTGTGTTCATCAAACGTAACAGCTACGCACACCTTAAATTTGAGTAATGTGCCTTGCGTACAATTTAAATAAATACTTTACATTTTGTGGATTATGTATTAGTGGATCGTATGGGTCGATAGGATAGCAATTCAAAGGGGGATTTTGTGTTTTTTGGATTCTTTGCTTGTAGCTAAACAAAATAAAACACAAGCTTAACATATATACATAACATACGTGCATTATAACTAACCACTAACTATGGTAATGAAGTATATATTTTAAAACTTCTTTTCCTAGTTGTATAGAACAACATTTATTCAATATTTTTGATCTATTTAAATTTATATGAATTCTGTAATCTAATATTAAAATAAATTTTTATACACAGGTCGGATACACAAACCTAATAAAACGCTTTTTTCCCCTACAAAATTCAAATTGTTTGTAACATACTTTATACTTCAATCGAAAAATACAACCGTATTTTCAAATCAAATAAAATGTACCGCTTAAATTGTTTGCGATAGCTTTGAGCGGTTTTGTCTTTTTGTTTTTGACGTAAAATGTCCGGTATCCCGAATTAAATGTGAAACATAAACTTGCTCTAGGCTTTCGAAAAAGTACCAATTGTCTTAAATTGAATATTGCGTAGCGACCTTGGCAACACGAGATTCAATTATGAATTTTAAGATCATAGCTAAAGGGTGCATTTTTGGGGAGCGTTAATAGAGGGAGGGATAGTTATTTTTCCATCAATACGAGTTTAACTTAGTGCGAAACAAGAATAATACGCTTTTTCGTCATCACAGACGCAACTCAGCCGTTGAAGAGCCATCGAAGGTGGAGTGGTTCAGACTTTATTATTGGCTCGTAGCAGCTCCACCTTATTTGAAGGGGAACTCAAATGGTCTCCGTATATTAGGTTCCACGAATTCAGAATTGAATTTGCTATAAGTTTGCAGCGGTGAGGATTTCATTTACGTCTTTGTTTGTTTGATTTTCTGCGTTCCACAAGGTACCTATGCTTGTAAAACCTTTTTTTTATCCTTCACTAAAAATAAAAGTTAAGTAAAGAGTCAAATATATAAATAGGAATGGCAAAATGTAACGTATTTTTTCCTTATTACAATTATAGAATATAAATTTAATAATATAAAACGATTATTAGAAAGAATGTTGTAATTACATATACCCATAATTAACAATAAGATTGAATTTAGGTCATTATGTATATTTCATACTTTCAATTTGCTCTTCAATTAAAAAGCCATCCAAAATAATAAAACTTCTTGCTGTACCTGAAATTGTTTCTGCAAAGGTTAATATTGGACGTGACGTAAGTCGTTTGGTCTCTCCTTTGATATAAAAAGAATTTATACAGTTGGTAGAATTCATATCTACTGAAAGTATAGTTCTACTTGATAAAATATAAATTGCGTATAAATAAATCATTCTGATAAAGCACGAGTATCAAGATACACATCGTTATACAAGCAAATGAGCGCTTTATTTCCACGAGGAAATTCCACGTAAATTACCAAATGAAATATCGTTACGAATATAATAACTTCCATTTTTTTTGTGTAAATGTGGACCGAGATAATTGAAATAAAACGTGTGACATTTGCTTTCGTGTCACGCGATATTCTCGGATTACTACTAGCACTGTTTCGTTGCGTTCTCGAAAACATTTCCACGAATAATGATAAAATATTACACGCGTTTTCGTTCCTTAACGACCGCTGAACATTGTAATGAGGCGATCGGTTTGTTTTTATTCAACGTTTGTGTATTCTGTAGTGAAGTGTATCTGACATAAGTATACTTGTTATAATGCACGTATATAAAATCTCGTTGGTTAACTTCCAAAAAAGCTACAGTTGTTTTGATTTAGATGATAATTATAGATGAATAGATGTATAATTGTGACTCCATAAGGAATAAACATACCAGTTGGTAAAATAAGTTTCAGTTCTAAAATGAAAAGGCCTATTATATTGTTAACACGCACGATTCAATTCACAGTATCTTCAGTGTATTGCATGCCTTCTAAAACATATTAATTATAACAAAAAACTCCTGCAGCTGGAACTAAATGTTAGTCTAACTCGAGATCTAATATGGACATCTTCTTTCTTTGTCAAACATATCATCTTACAACCAATATCGAGTTACGGTTTAACCACATCCACAAATACTTGTTAAGAAGCCCTTTGTTCGATATTATAAAGGGATTATTTTAATTGTTAATTCCACAAAAGAGACTATCATCCACATATTATTCTGTCGTATCATGCTTCAAGATTTATAGATGCTTGAGTGCACTATTCGCATTGGTTGTGTATTATTTGGTACTAGCGATCCGCCCTTCGCCCGTGGTACATATATAGCCTATAGCCTCAATAAATGGGCTATCTTACACTGAATGAATCGGACCAGTAGTTCCTGAGATTAGTGCGTTCAAACAAACAAACAAACTCTTCAGCCTTATAAAATTAGTATAGATTAATTAATATTTCCTTTATTGTTAGACTAAAACCATAAGCCAATTATAATTATATTTTTATATTTAATTAAATAACCGTAACTCGAGGAAGGATTTCTATTAAATATACTAACAGTAAGTTTTATAATAATTCCCGTGATGTTTATTAAAATTGTTGAAAGATGTAGAAATGTTCATAGCTTTTCTCGGTAAAGTCAGGTCGTAAAGGTTATGAAATAACGTTACGCCTCGAGCAGATTTCTGTCTTAACTATCGTTCAACATTATAAATTACAGAAGCCTCTCGTTAACTCTTTCATTTTATTATAATATAACATCTTTATTTTAATGGAGCGTTCTGTTCATAATAGCTATTGTAGCATAGAATATTGTTTTCGTTTTGTGAACAGGGGCATGTGAATTAATTTCAATTTTAATTGGAAATCAACGTTTGTTAAATATGAAGTGTTAATTAATATTATTTTCGAAGCCTTTACACACAATTATAAACTGTCACTGTTAATAAAACAATTCATTATAATTTCCTTTTTGTGTTTTAATTAATAAAGATATCATTCGAAATAATTATAAAGAACAAAGCATAACTAAGGATGAATGATAGTTTCATAAAATTAAATGCACGATACTTTTTCTTTGTAATAAAACTTAATTCAAAGTGCGTGACTCTATCAGAGCTTTATTGAATTTCTTTTTTCATAATTAATTAAGATATTTTCATTACTTCGGAATGCTTTTAATTATATATTGAGGTAGATATTTTAATACAGAACATGTATTAGATACTTTAAATTCAAAATTCACTGGGCATTTGATAAAGCAAATTGTTCTGAATTGTGCATTATAAATTGACTTCTAATTAATTATATTATAGATACGATTTTGTCTTACTCTAGGCAACTTAGATTCTAGTTCGATACATGTATTCTACCAATGGACAAACACAAGTAAATCTATTTATTTTAAAAGCTTAATTAAGTATAATATGAGGACGAGAAGTTTATTAACAAAAAACGAATAAAAACCGCTTACGGTACCCTTTAATTCTCAAATTAGCCGGCCTGTCGTGCGTCTTATCAATACTTTTAACGTAATGAAGATAGCCGATGACTCGAACGTTCGTTAAAATTTGTTAAAACATTTTCAAATATAAATCAACATTTTTACGATACAAAACATGGGAAAGTGCACTCAGCACTTAAGTGAAAGCTTGTTTTTGTTCGATATACATCGTATGAATAAAATTATCACAGCCCATTCGCACGTGATAATACTGAATGAAAACACAACTTGGCGCGGGCCGGTCACGTCAGCTGACGATACGTTAATTAATATGGGGAAAGGAAATTAGGTGAATGGGTATTGAATAATTTGTCTAGAAAATTTCTTGTTGATAGCTACCAAATATGTAGTTTGTACCTATATAGTTGTGAAACTGATAATGCATTGTAAATCTTGTGGTAAAGTGTTGTAGCTTATTGCGTAGAACCGAGAAGTCCCGGGTTTCATTCCCGGTGGGGACGCACAAAAAAAAAATGTCTCGGTCTGGCCGGACACAGAAGGCTGCTCACCTATTTGTCCCTAAAGAAAATCGATCAGTGAAACGGATGTACATCATCTGCCCCATACCCCACTAGGGGACACGAGACTTCACTTTTATTGCACTTTACATGTAAAACGAATGAATAGTTTATGAAAAAGAAGGTTTATTAATTATAACCATTACTTATCTTCTTCGAGTTTTAAGGAATGACTCATTTCATAATATTTAACAATACAACATATTAACTACTTATATACTGAACTTCACAATTTGTCAAAGATCAGATTTGGAGAATTTTCAAAATTCATAGATGAATTATTTGTTTCGTAAGAGTACATATCTAGGAAGTATTTTAAAATTGTCTTGACAAATAACTATAAGCAGGCAAAATGTGTTTCGATAAACTATGTTACAAATATATTTTAATGTTAAACTGCTCAAATATTTGCGAGCGTTCTCCAAATATTTTGTTATAGTATGCGAAAACTGTATCCAACCGACGCATACTTTAATTACATAGCGCAAAAACGCAATAACAACGTTGAATAAAATACAAATATTTGCACACTCAAATGGAACAAAGAGGATTGTTTTCTTCGCACAAAAATCAATAATGTAGCAGTTGTTCGTACGTTGCATAGAATATAAATTATCTGGCCTCAAGCACGTCTCAACGGTGTCAGACGCCCTTAAACCGCAACAATGGACATTTATTTAAATATCGACTTGTGGTTTCCTTTCGACAATACAATTAATTACTTAAATATACCTACCATTGTTATGATTCTCGTTTCGAGAAAATCTGCAGACACAAGAAGCTAGCAGAGCACTCAGTTTTCGTTCATTTACAATTCTGCAAAACACTCCGGAAATTCAAATAACACTTTTGTTATTGCACAAGCAATCGCTAATTATTCAATCAACCCACGCTCTTGTATAATTAACCCAAAAGCCAAAAGGAAATTAACCTTCACTAAAAGCAATACGTTTTGACATAAGCTCACGAAATATCACAAGTCTAATCGCTTGACGCATGAACAAAAGCGTACACCGTAAATTTCTTTCAACGGCTAATTCCATTTAGAGGCAATAGCATGATAACATTGACGATCATATATATTCTACATAATCGTAATCCAAATGAGCGATTAGCGTCTCGTGCGCAGCGTGGGCGCGGCTTAACATCGAAATTTAAAAGGGTCGCTTATCACTGCCGCTTAAATGGAAAAAGGGCTTTATCTAGCACCGGCTTATTGTAATGCCATCGGTCAGCGAACAGGATATATCGTCACGCGCTTCGTTGATTTTAACTGCTTTAATAGGGAACCTTAATCTAGTACATTTGATGATAGACTTTAAGATGTATGAAAGATGACAGTGTTATAATATATCATTCAGACGTGAATCTTTAATCCTCAGGTTCATATATTCATGAACTAATCCGATAGGACTACAATAGCTCCGTGAGCGCCTAGAATAAGACAGGTTTGAATTAATGCACAGTACGAGTTCATTACTTATTTAGTGTAGCGGGTCTTAATACCAGACAACTATTAGGAATATTAGCTTGGATGTGTGCGAACGAGAAATCTATTTCATCCCCCAATCATACGAGAAGTTTCTTTCATTATTCATTCGTTCCTTCTTCGTAGACGACAGGCTATTAGCATTTTAAATTACATAATGAATTTACAACTTTAAGCGGTTAGCGGAAGACACGCGAACTCAAATTTAACGTAAAATCAATTATAATTTTATACCTCACATAGCTCATTTAAGTTTCTAATTTCCTTTTAATAGTTGCTAGGTACTGGGTACTGGTTACTACTTAATTGCTATGCTATTTAGAATTATGGCTGCAATTAGTTTGCTCGGGTTTTATGTCTTGGGATTCAATAATATAAAAAAAAAAACATGGATTTTATTTATTCATTGCACTAGTTTGATTGCAATGGGATCTTAAGTATTGTCTTTGTTGATTCTTAATCATGATCGCTGATTGATGATTTGATTGAGTCTTAGCCGTAACAAATTAACAGACAAATTCACTTTCTAAAATTATACCCACAAATATAGTTTATCTTCAAATAAAGTTTAGATATTGTGAATAATTGTTATAGGTCTTGCAATAAAACGCGTAACTAAAACGAATATACATATCTTTAAAAAAATACTCGTACATAATATTCCTTCCGTGTCCACACATATATTTTTATGGAGCCAACCCATTCAAGCATTTGTGAACATTTCTCATTATGGAGCGGAAATGAGTGTACTCTTAGTGAAATAATGACAACTCCTGCATCTCTATTATCTTTTATTAAATTCCACTGTATACAAAATACAGTTTCTTTTCTATAATATTGTGATGCGCTTGTTACGTGAGAGATTGTAGATTCAGCAAATGAGAGAGAGAAGAAAATTGCAAATCCGGTTGTAATGCTTGCAACTTATAATATTGTATGTAAATCAGAGATCGTATCATGTAAAAGTTGCAGTTAGCCCGCGCTGCGCCGTAAATGAGATTTAAAAGATATAATATTCTGAATAAAAATCTTAATGCGCTTGAATACAACGTAGTAGACCCACCTTTTTCGAATTTCAACTGTTAATTCCATTTTTATGTGGAGTTAGTTACATAGAAAATTAATACCATTAAACCCATTTGTAATAACCGATGAGTTTTTCAAATATTACATTTCTTACATTTTTGTTCTAAATGATTTCTATTGGATTGTGTTTTTTATAATAAAATAATAATTGACAATATTCCTGAATTCCCGTTGTGAATTATCTCAGGTGGGGATTATAGCGGTTCTTTTGATAACTTCTTAACGCCCGATTCAATTGAAACACTCCGTGTCTATTAAGAGTTATGTGACATTTATTGTCAATCAATACTCCCGCATGTGGGTATACCCTATTATTATTTGTCAATTGGTCAACGCTGACCATTGGTGAGTTTATAGTTTTGTTGAGATATTGTATGGCTTCCTAAGGCGTAAGAGGATAAATAATTTGTCTCACACTGAAGAAATATTATCATTGTTACGAGTATTTTTTTATGCCATAAGCGGGCAACAGAGCTGGTGGTTCACCTGAGTTAAGTCAGTATTGATTACAGCATATATAATCGAAGATGGCTAATGAAGGCCTATCCTTTGAGTTCACTCTAGTATCAAGCGACTATTGATTTCATAATCACCTATAACATATTCAATTAACTTGAAACAATTAGTATATGGATATATATATATATATATCTTAAGTATATTTGTTTAATGTCTTGATAGAAACGTAATAATTATGTTTCAGAAATTACCTCAAGTTAAACAAATGAATGTTAAAATTTCAGAAACGGCCAATATGATTTCTTTATTATTATTTTGCAGAAAACACACGTGTTTTTATTTCTAGTTTCTATTAAATAGCTTCATAGCGATACTAATAGAAACTTGTTTGTTTCTGTGCATCTCATAACGCGGGTAATATAGGTTCATATACCACATCAGGATTATGCTTTAATTATGTGTTTTTTTGTTTCAGTTGACACACATCGCTGCAGCTTAATATGTCGTAAGGTAATTAGAATTTATTTATTTGTATTAGCTCCAAATAATGAATATGCGTCCCAGCAGTGGGAACATATATGGGCTGATGATGAATCTATTATATGCGAACGAAGAGTATTGAATATACAAGATTAGGTAATTAATAGTGAAAAATTAAGTATCTTTGTTTGTTTCTTTTGATAGTTTTTTTTTCAATATCAACCCTTTTTTATGTATAAATTACCTATAGTTCTGTTTCTAATTAAGATATTATGAGGTCGTTTCATTAATTGAAAAGGTGCAAATCTAGAGCGAGACCTAGTTATACTTAATTAATGGAAATATTTAAAATTTTCTGCATATTATATTGCGGGTACTTTGATAAAATCATTCTACACAAACAATTATTAAATTGCAATTACGGTGTTCAAAGCTCGTTTCCATTTGTTCTGAATTTAGAATTAGAATTAGTTTCATTTTAAAATAACAACGTTCTAGTTACCTATTTCATATTATTTTCTACAAAAAATTACTAAAAGAAAATTAATAACATTTTATCACCCTAAACGCTTTTAATCACGTAAAAACTTATCGACATTGCCATTTCAAGAGGATCCCATAAACGTGCCAAGAAACACGCAATATGCTTTAAAACGTCAGTAATATATGTCTCGGACCATTAAACGGCTATCAGCAAATCGCTAGTACATTGGATGTCGCATTATCACCTAATAAAAATTTATAGTAAGTGCGCAATCATGTTAAAACATTCCTATAAGAGCAGTCTAGTTGCATCTAGTTATATCGGTTAATATGGCTGAGAACTAAGATGTTTTTA
This sequence comes from Zerene cesonia, assembly GCF_012273895.1. Classification (NCBI taxonomy): domain Eukaryota; kingdom Metazoa; phylum Arthropoda; class Insecta; order Lepidoptera; family Pieridae; genus Zerene; species Zerene cesonia. The sequence goes on along the minus strand of NC_052113.1, from coordinate 5,101,517 downwards.
AAGTTAGAGATAGGTTGCACACCCTCCAGAATGACAATATGAAAGTAAGGTAATTGCCTGACTCGGATAGGCGAGCGAGCGAGATATAATCTGTTTTATGCACAGTTAAAGAGCACGACGCCTTATAAACGGCTTTTGCCGAATCAATATTGTTGCTATATATTATCCTTATGATATGGCATTGGCTAATAAACAGAATAGTTGGAGGTATATGTCAACCGCTCGGTTGAAGATTATGCCCTAATCCCCTTTCTAGTAAGCCGCTTGCCATGGCTTTGTGCTGAGACTAGCCGATGCCCGTCAAGTGTGCTCTAAATCTGTTTTCCTAAACGCTTCTTATACTTCCGTGACATTATTTGTATACTTTATAATTATATTAACTTAACGTATTTTAAATATGAGTTTCTAATGTAAATAGTGTTACCACAGAATACTAAATAGTATCATGAAACTAACATTGTCGATGCAAGTTTGATTTGAAGACTGGTTTTTCTAAGAAATAAATGGTGCGAACTTTTTCAAAGGGTTATTTTTTTATAAAAGTAGCCTGTATTTATTCTGATTGAATGAATACGTATGATTGGTTTGGTTTAAGATGTCGTTAACTACAATACTTATAACTAGTCTATTTTGATGTAATGTGCATAATGTAGAATGTACTAGAAAACCAAACTACAAATAGGTTTATAGCGAAAACATATTTTGCTATAACATGTTAAAAGCATTTCTTTTATTCTTGAAACCGTATTTATATGCACTCAATGTTCGCGTTTTTGCATAAAACATTACAATAATCGATATTCGCTAATGTACCTTTAATGTAGCCTTGGAGTCAGACGTGTCTCAACATCAGCTGTCGAGATTACGGTATAATCCACCTTCCTCATACCCAAATCGCTTTGTACCCAGCCTCTGCTGACTATCGACTTTTTCAATCCTTATTTTTTTATCTTAATGACCCTTTAAGTCGCTTGTGCTCCCCTAATTATACCGGAAATATCTTTTTAAATAAATTATAAGTTAAATTAAAAAATGAGTCGGCGAAAAAAAGTTTACTCATGCATATTATGCGAAAATCTTTGCAAAAGTCACGATTTGGTAATAATTGGCCCGGTTTCAGTCACATTAAATACGATAGAGTTAAAATTTCGATTTCAAATCACTGAATTAATTTATTAGAACGCTTGTTTCATTTTTATAGTTAATTTTAACTTCAGGATGAAAAATGAAACGTTCATTATTAAAATACGTTTCATTTTTAAAATTCCTGTATTTTTATTTGATTTTGATAATTATTCACTATAGAACAAAAAATAAGCACAGCTCAAAAAGCAAGTGCGGTACTTTTTTAAAATACTGTAAGAATCAACTATATTTAGGATGAGGAGAATTTAATTTTGGTAGTGGTAATTAAATTAGAACGGTACGACTATTTCGTTATGACGCTCTCCATTAGAACAATAACTGATTTAAAGCAATGGAATTCGGATAGATGAATCTTACACACTTACACAATATAATTAAAAAGTTTGCTCAAAGCGAAATGAAGCACACCTAAGTTTAAATGGTTATTTAAATAGCTACGAAAATAATAACGTTAACGTTGAAACCGCACGAGCGTGAACAAAATTTGTGTCATTATCCTAATTCCCCAAAATTAGAACAAAACGTGAAAGATTATTTCGGCTTAATATAAAGGGCATTACCGCGGTTTAGTATTGCGGGAACTCGCGAAGACCGCCAACTGTGCCCTAAATCTGTTTTGACAAACCAACCGCTCGACTCAGTAAATGCTACTAACTAACGTAAGCTTAAACCTAAATTTAAATGCAAGGTTTCAACGATTAGTAAATGTGACAATGGTATTTAAATTTCTCCTCAGTTTTAGGGAAAGAAATATTTTACAAAAAATTATTTGATACAAAAATAAAATGAAACAATGTAATACGATGTGTTTCGTAATAACGCCAAAAGCATCTAGTTTAGAGATAATAATCGAATCTACATAAGTATATGGAATAACTACATGAGATTTCTAGTTGTAAAAAAAAACACAATATATGATGCGAGTATATCCCTCCTATATTCATCATATTTGATTCCTTAAATTCTTATATCGGCATTAAAATTTTGCAATAAATGAATTGGTAACTTAGAATCCGAAGATATCACTGAGTTTGCTCATATGATGTTCCTATCCCCAAAGTTGCTCAACATTTGGTAGTGTTATATTGATTTATACAAACACGGGACGGTTTCAATTTTAACGTGTTAAGTCACATGTGGTGTCGCTATTTACAAAGTTTCGGTCGTTTTGAATAACAAATAAAATACCACATGGTCTTTACAAAAATTTATTTATTCTAACCCGCACAAAGTTATTGTATAGGGTGGTATAACGGCTGCCTGTGAGAAAATACATTTTATTGTTTTTCAAAACAGTTGAATTGGTGGTTTTTCGTGTAACGGGTGCTTGTTTATATATAAATAAATAAACAATTCTCAAAACTGTATGCTTTACGTTGTACCCTTTACTGGTGATGTGGTTGTACGTGCAATATATCGAATTTTATGGGTAAATACTAATTTAATTCCGAGTTCGAGACTCGAGAGTATATTGTTACAAATAAATGGGGGCAGCATTAAATGTTACTTTGGTCGTAATAAGAATATACTGCAATTCTAGACAACTGCCTAATTGATGTAGTTGATAACAAATCGCAGCCAGTTACTAATACTTACGGTGGTTGTCTTTGCAAATTTAAAAGTAAACGTTTTATTACACTACCCGTAAGTACGATTAATTATTGTAACTACCCCTTTTTATCATCTTAACACCATCATGACCTTGCAAATGCCAAACCGAAAAACAAACTGTCTATTTATTTTCGATATGATAATGTAGTGGAGCATAATTGTTATAATTGCATATACTGTTTGAGGAGGACTAAACGACGTCGCTTCCGGTGTGCGCCCGCGCGCCCCGGGCCACGGAACTTCAATTTCCGGCCCAAAGCTGATTTTCCCTTTATGACAGTAACACGGTATTTATTCTTCCACTAAGTCAATTCGTTCATTGTGGTAATGAAATTATATACACGAAAGGGGCAAGCCAAATTAAATTACTAGAAGTTTTTGATCGGTCGACAATTTCTAATCATTATTTAGTCTATAAAATGTAATTCTTTAAAATGATGAGTTATAAAAAATATTCTATCACGAACTAATACATTCGTGATGACAGCTTCATAACGAATTAATTTTGTATAAAAAATTAATCTGTTAATTGTATTTGAATCACGTTTTTCTTGAAAACCTCATGGCTTTTGATAAGGCATTATTGGTAATAAGAAGTTAATTAACATAATATATATAAAATTTTCTTTCCACGAACAGATAAAATGATTCTTTAAAATTATTTTATAAAATACTGAAATGATGATTTTTTTATGGGTAATTGTAACTGCCGCAGCAAATGCTTTGCCGGCTTTTAAAGGGTTTTTTTTTTTTTTTTTTTTTTTATGTTATGTTACAGTCGGCAATGGAGCTGGTGGGACGCCTGATGGTAAGCGCCACCACCGCCCATAAACATTTGAAGAGGCGTAAGGTCCATTGCAGACCTTACGCTTCTCCAAATGGATTGCCGACTTTTTGGGAGGGAATTAAGAAAGGATTAGCGATAGGAATAAAGGAAAGGACTGGGAAGGGTAAGGAAAAGGATATGGGCCTCCGGCTCCCCCACTCACCGAACGAAACACAGCAGAATGCTATTTCACGCCGGTCTTCTGTGGGGGTGTGGTACTTCCCCGGTGCGAGCTGGCCCAATTCGTGCCGAAGCGTGCTCGACTACCACATACAAAGGTAAAGGATAAGGGAAGGATCAAGAATAAAGGAATAGACTGGGAAGGGTGAGGAAAACGAAACGGACCTCTGGCTTCCTTAATCACCGTACGAAAAACAGTAGCATGCTATTTCACGCCGGTCTTCTATGGAGGTGTGATACTTTCCGGTGCGAGCTGGCCCAGTTCATGCCGAAGCTTGCTGGTCTCCCACTAAAAATCAGTTATTATAAAGATATCCTGACAATAGCTTTATTTAGCAAGTTCAACAGTAATCCGGATTTATTGTAAACTATGTTATTGCGAATGTGCTCCAATGGAACATCATAAAATTTTATACCTATTTTATCGGATTCTTTAGTACGTCTATTTCATTCACTCGTTAGAGACCATTAAAGGGGAATCAGGGTTTATCATATACTCGCTTTCTGCCGGCGCCTTTGCCTTCGAAGTCAAAGGAAAATCTTACGAAAAGTCACGGGGTTTTCCCAGCACAGTTCTCGTTCCCGTGGAATTTCCGGGATAAAATCTATCCTATGTCCATTCTCTGGTCTCAAGCAAACAAACCAACTTTTTAGCTTTATATCCAATCCTATTAATATCATAAATGGGAAAGTTTGTAAGGGTGTGTGTGTGTTTGTTACTCTTTCACGCAAAAACTTCTTATCCGATTGCAATGAAATTTGGTACGTAGATAGCTGGACAGCTGGAATAACATATAGGCTACTTTTTATCCCGATATTCTTACGGGAAACGGACTTACACCGATGAAACCGCGGGGCGCAGCTAGTATTTCTATAGATTCATTCTGTAATAGAAATTTTCCAATGCTAACGTTTTTTAAGATAAATCAAATTTTGAAGTTCTCTGTACGTTTTTAACTCCGAGTTTACTTATCTTAAAAATGCCTTACTTAAATAAACCACTAATAATGTATAAATATGATGATTATGGTTAAATTGCCTAAAATGCCTTCTACAACAATAGATTTTTTGTATTATTTAAGTCTTACCTTAATTAATATCAGTTAAACTTGGAAATGTTAGTGATTAAAAAGCCCTTTGTATATTTCTCTATCATATGTAATTTTTGTTCATAAAAATTATTTTCTCTGTTTTAATTTGTATACAAAAGTTTTACTGGGATTAAAGTACTATTTAAAATACAAAAATACGGGATTGTATGAACAAATGTTAATGTGTAAATAAATAATTCAAGCCACACTCATAAGTAATGGATGAATCAACATTATTTTTCCATATTCATGATAAATTCTCATTACATTTGTAACGAGGACATACTCGCTCAATTCTCTTTAATAATAATTGAGATTATATTTGTATGTAAATGGAAATGATAATTCATTGGATGTTTATCTTTAGATAAACTGACATATTCCCATATTATGAGAATATAAAGAGTTGATGGAAGTATTTTTAAAGCTGTAAAATATAAAGTAATCGAAGCTTCTGCAAACATTTTATTCATTTATTATGTCTTAATAATATACGCATGTATACTTGTATGGATTTCTTCAAAATAATACATTTATGAACTTTTGGACGATACTGTTTCGGTAAATATGTTGTATTTTTGAAGAACGCTAAAAATACATGTCTTTATTATTTGTCATTCTAACATCTCATATCCTTGGGCAGAGAAAGCAAAACCGAAATGAAATAACCAAGACAACGAAGAAAAATAAATAATCAGACGCGGGACTTCAAAGTTAACCGTGAAACATGCTAACAAAGAATTAAATTTGTTTCTACGATAAAAGAAATCTGATGCGTACCGCCGCGGGTAATAAGACATTTTTTTAATACAATGTGTAATAAATAAATACATTTTGAAACCTATCGATAAATGTTATGCCCCGCGTAAAGCGCCTTCATGAAATAGTTATATTGTCAAACAAAATAAGGATTTACAATGTAAATAGAAGACTAGGTTACGGCAATTACTCAATTATGTTTTAATTGTGCTGTTTCCTTTCTTTGAGACAGGCTCTTCAAGATTTGTTTTGTTTTTGTTTTATGTAGTGAAAATTGTGGGAAAAATGGAGTTCAATTGTGGTTTGATGTAAAAATATATCGGTGAGTGATTTACTTGATAAATCCTGAGATCCTGAAGCATGACGTACATCGTTCAAAGAACTAACAATTTTTCAAACACATAATACACGAGTAAATACACAGCGAAATAATAGATATAAGTCTGTCCCGAGATCGAGTATTAATCGTCGTATTTGGTGAATAAATTTACTTTTGTTTGAGTTTGCTTTCGCTACAACGTTATTTATTCAGTAGGACGACCCCAGGCCAGGGAGCAGAGATACTTTGTTTACATAACATTTTCGTCCCACTGTTTGCCACGTTGACTTGCCGATATTTCTTTGGACCTCGAATTATTTACCGTATCTATATAAGGTAAGCTATCGTGTTACCTTTATCTTGAAATGAACAACATATTACAGATATTCTGCCACATGTTTTTGTTTTTTTTTTCTACGTCTTAATGTACATAGGAGCTGGATTGCTGACTTTAAAGATAAGAGCTACAGGAACGGGGGCGGGGGGGAATTAGTGAAGTGAGGAAAGAAAAGGGTAAAGAATAAGTTCTTTATATAGCCTTTTTTTCTTGTTATAAAAAAAACTTAACTTGTAAAGAAAACTAACAATAATAAACGGGAATCTGCCCTAATGTATAATTAAGCTAATACATTTCGCCCCTTAATTTCCGACCAAGTAATAAGCTCTGAAGAAAATTACAGCAATTAAAGATACAATACCTCTTTTAGTGTGGTTTTTATTTCCTATTATTTCGGCCACTTACTACACTACTATGTTTTCACACTTACACGTGATTTAGGTCAAGAGATCATTCATAGAGAAAAAGAGTCGTTCGCTTGAAAGCGGCCTCAAAAACATGTTCTGGCTCAGCTTCAAAGCTACCCTTGATCACTTTTATGGATGCTTCTGCGTTTGGTGGTGACCGCAGCGTTTTGAGAAAAAATTGTCAAATAGGTTTTTATTATACGGTGCATAGAAGTTCAAAATGATGTTTTCATGTTTAGATGAAATAACGCGATAGTTATATATCATGTTTATATAGATACAGTAATGATGTAAACAACAAATTATGTTCTATTTAAATTAAAATTCGCTGTCCCCACGTACATTTGCGAGTTCACAGTTAAACCTACAGAATTTACATGGGCAAATAATTCACAGATTGATATGTTGGATCACGTCGGCGCCCGCCGTATTTATTGTATGACAGTATGCGCATACGCATCCTTGCGCGTAGGCGATTGATTTACATCGATAGCTCGCCAGCTTACCTACGCAGCACTTCATGTTACCTACATCAACATTTATTTACTACTGCCAGTATTCTCGGATATTGCTAACATAAGTTTTATGTGGTATCATAAATTTCAGCGAACAATATGCTATTGAACGAAGTTTATTGGTTGTATGTTGTATAAGTAGGCGAAGGTTCGAACTATGAGTAGGGATTGCTGTGAAACTTTAGCCCAGATATCAGTTTTCAAATAAAAAAAGCATTCATTTTAAAAATGTGCGTTCAAAAGAGCTGCCTACGGGTCTAAAACGATTTAGCATAAGTTGTCCAATTATACGGTTATTTGTTAAACATCGATTTTAAATAATATCAAAAGTTTGATTTTGTAATAAACCTGCTTGATAGTCGTGGTTTTCAATGTAAAATATACTAGTCAAAACAAAGACTGACTCAGTACATTATCGACTGTACTTCTTCATTATTCATTTTAATAGCAGCATTGAGTCCGAAGTGGCGCGTTTGCATATAAAATTAAGAAACACTTCTGCAGTAATGAATGAACGAGGACGCTATTAAAATAGTGCCACATAAATAATTCAGACGTAGGTTTGGCTTCGTTTCAAGATATTTCCACATTAAATTTCATGAGGAGTTCATTTTTCCGGAAAGGCGTGGCCGTTCACGCGCATCTATGCACCGCTGTGGTCGTCTGTCTCGTGGTAATTGACCATTTTATACATTCAATATTTATTTGCTACGTACCAGCAATATCGATTTGATCTGTCTGTCTGTAGGAACATGTTTATAAAACAAACGCGCTGCAGTTTGTTTACGCAACATTAATATGCGATACCGATATAATACGCATATAGCTTTCTATACATTTTATAAAAAAAACTAATAATATTTTCATATATGCAAATATAATAGACCCAGAATACATGAACAATAAAAAAAATACTAGTCTGTCTCCTGTTTTACAGAGCTTCACACACTTAACTTTGGATTGTGATGATATAAATCTAGAACTTTGACATCCAGAATATATTCAAGAAATCCATCTATTAACCATCTTCGACTAAACATATCCAATAAGCTTCCTAATTAGTTTACAGAGCACTCGTTACGTAGAAACATGTTGTAATAAGCATACAACAACTGTTTATGGCGAATAAAATTGAATTTTCCAATTCAATGAATGGACACTATCAAAATTAATCGCAACTAAAGCTAAAAGTAAGTCGAACGGAACAAATTGTGAAATCGAATTTGACAGTTTCGAATTATCCGCTTAGTTTGCGATAATAATCGTATCGATTATAATATGATAATGAGTACCGTTAATTTTTTTCTAAACAACGTGCTACGAACTCGGGAATTTGGTATTTCTTGTACAACGATATTATTTCTTCCTTTTACAGTAGTCGACCAGTCGACGGAAACTGACGGCGGTCCACTCCATTTTTGTTTTTACATCGTAAAGCAAAGTCTGCGACTTATGAACGTTGATTTATATGTTAATGGCCGAAAGCGGTGCTGGAAATTATGTTTACTTTTGCAAATCGCACAATTCTTGAGGATAGTTGAAGTTGATCATCAAATTCATGAAGCCAAGGGTTACTCCTCGACGTGAAATGGGCAATCAATCACGTCCCTATCAAAATTTGATGTTGACATAAAGTGGATGAGAAAATGATTGATGCAGTAACTTCTGTGTCCTATAAATAGCAACATAGCAACAATAATTGAATAAAATGAGTTAAATGCATACTTCGTTCTTGTCTAGTGCATGTAAATCGAACGGATAATATACTCGTACTATGTGATATTAATTTTTAACATTCTGGGCAAATCGATAACTACAACAAATTTAACAAGAGGAGTATTTGTAACTATTAGAATTTTTGCAATGGAATATATATTTTATTACTTCATAGTGGTTAATCGAGCTGGTTGGGATCCCTGGTCCCTTTTTACAGAGATAAGTCTCTGCAAACATGATTGCACCTTACAGTACCTACAAGAGGGATAAAGAAAGGAAACGATATAATATATTACAGTATTACACAAACTATAATAATTGTAGGAAATAGTTTTCTAATTTGTGCACAATTTTCATAAAGATTTAGTACTCTGAAAATCAATTGAATACATTTATTGAATACTTATTACTTTATTACGAACTGCTGACACAAAGATTCGAAAATAACAACCCAACAACAAAAGCTAATCGAATAAACAAAAACTGGATGTAAATATTCCTTTAATCAATGAACTGACAAAGAAAATAGACCAAGGTGCCCATCAGGAAAAACCGCCTTCATTAGTTTAGTGACTTGCATTCGACCGAGTTGACGGTGTGGCATGTAGCCCTAATGGATAAGCTCGGCGTGATTTAGTCTTGCTACAAACAAAGAGGCAGTACATCGCCTTTTAAATTAGAAAGTCCGTTAGCGTATTTCCTCAAACAATGTATGAAAAGAGCAATGTACAACGTTTGGTCAAATTCACTTATACTATCGTAGATTGTTAGATGAGCATAGTAAGATTGATTCACTAAGCGCACATTTAGATTATTATACAGTTCATTTACGGTAATTTACTTATACTGTATTAACCTTTCGTGATCGAAATGTATGCTATGTAGCGAAGTGTAAACTGGGCTAATAAATTAAAGTAAAGGTTATGAAATGAAAGTTGGAGGAATTCATTACTCGCATTAGGTAGTATGACTTAATGGCATTTGAAATGTTTTTATTTAATAGTTTTCCACATATTAATGTTGACTAATGTCAAGGTTAAAGTACTAACTTTATAATAATAATATTTAAAGTTAGTACTTTAACCTTCTAACCTTTTAATAATAATACTAAATTCTTAATTTTACTCTTTAAATAGGATTAGAAGGAATTTCCTGTACCGTATATCACATAAGTGTGATATTTTCATTATAACACTATATATATACTTTTCTAGTGTGGAAATGTAATTGTTAATGTCTATAATTATGTGTAAGCCTATGATATGATCACATCACACTAATTCGTCGATTAAATGATTTTAATAATAATTCGTCATACCACAACATTCAAGCAAACTCAAAAAACTAACTAAATAAGTGATAAGTCGAGACTAATACTCTGTCCTTTTATTAAGACAGCAATTTGAAAGGTAAGAGCCTACTTACACCCACTTGTCATAAAATCTCCGTGTTACCTTACCAAGAAATGACAAGGTTGACCTGAATTCAGTGCAACTTTGTATAGACCTTTGGGTAAGGACCCTTGGGAGTCATAATTATATTACTTCATATCCTTTGCTCGAAAATTTGGCATCGGTTTTGCAACATGATTGTTTTTGTGAATTAATTATAACTAAGGTGTTTAATGTGTTTCTTATATACCTTATATCTTATATAGATAAATAAAATATATCAATTCAATGGCATAATATTTTATGATGTTTTAAAAGCACCTGATGGATATAGTAATCAAAATAATCCATAAAAGATGACTCCCAATTTTCCATACACTAGCTGAAACAAACGCAACATTAAACGATAAAATTACTTACTAATCAGACTAATGCATTTAGGTCCAAAGGTTGTTAAACAAGGGTGCTCACCTGTTTGGGGTGTGCCCAATGACACGCGGACCTACGCTGCAAGTCACCTGCCTAATGGATCCACTCGACCCTAAATACTCGCCACGTGATTAAATCTATTTAATTTTTTTATAGTCGCAGGAGAAATTACATTTCTTACACATATACATACATACTGCTGAGACAATCATGACAATTGCAATTGAAAGAAAGATAAGACGTTTATTTTAATGACATGCCGTACATATTTACAAATAAGTTCAAATTCTAGAGCGATTCGATAACGGAGTCATCTATGCCTGAAGAATCTTATAAAACTAGTCTTAATATAATATAAGTTATAAAAATTCATAGTAGTTGTTATTTTGTTGGAAACATAGTAATGATAATAAAAAAGTACATAGAGATAAGTTAATTTTCTGTCATCAGAAGATTTGCAACTCAAAAATATCAGTATCAATTGTCTACAGTTATCAACCGAAAATCTTGAATGTTTCTGTCCAAGTCTAGTATTGCTAAATTATTCTATTCTATGACGTCAATCTATTTAGTAGGTGTGGTCGCAGCAATGCGCTATACGCAGTTCGCACTGGAACATCGGCTGTTAATAGCATTAATCCAAACATTTTAATAGATAAAATTACACTAATAATAATAGCTTAATTCCCCATTCGAAATAAATATGAATAAGATAGTGAATTTTTCACACCTCTGATTGACCATTCATCATAAACCACCTTCTAGACAATCTTCTTCTTTAAAGTCAAACCCTACTCTCATTTGTTTTGGAGTAGTCATTAAAAATATAATTTTTCAAATCATATTTTATTTTTTGTTTACAATTGAAAGAGAAAAGAACACGTATAATAATTACCGAATCATCTGTAAGACGCTATGTGGTTTAATACCGATAATGTCAATTTGATGTATACCGACGAGAAAACTGTTTTTAGCTTCCGAGTCTTTAAATTAAGTCATGACGTTCCAAAAAACATCCTCATAAGAAAAAACTAGACCTCGACTAGCTAAATAATGATTTCTATCATGATATGATGATTATTTCTTTAGATATTGCGTGACGATAATATATGTACTTATTTTAATAAGATGCATGTGTGAAGCTGACATTGGTGACAAGTGGCGAATGTATTGATAATAATGTAGCTACGTTATATTTTGAATCTATTAGATAGATGATTATAAATGTTATCATTACATTATGAAAGATTTTTAATTAATAATAATATGTAACATAGAATTTTAATATCAAATTGCTAGTCAAACAATTCATTGTTAAAAAGTTAAAGCTCGTATTTCTATTCAAATAATTCACATACACTAAAATTTTGAATTTACCCACTCTAGCACACATGTGTACCACAATTCATATTCTTGATTTAGTATGAACTAGATAACGCATAATGGAAATCATGTAAAGCTGAGATTGTTTCTGACAGTATATTTTGACACAATTCAAAACAATACAGTTTAGTATATTTCAATTTAAGCTTAAATTTTAAACATCAATCAAATTGTTATATTAATACCAATTTATGTATTATATTTAGTACTAAAACGGCAATAGTTCATTTATTCAATATGTTTATAATTTACAACATTGGTACATCGTAATTTATCATATTGACATATTAGTTTGAGGTAAATTGTATCTTAAAGAATATAGCCTCAAAACAAATAAACTAAGAAAGACAAAATAATACTTAATACCATACCATAATATTTAAAACTCGTACTCGTACGTACATATTCGTTTTCAAAAAGTACTAATTATATTAATGTGGTTATATCGAAAGCATTTGAATCACAGTATTATCGTATTGCATGGATTGATTAGAGCCAAAGGTCACAACTGATGCGCACACTGCTTTATCAATAAATAGCTCTTAGCTTATCATTATGATGATTGGTTGTTGATGAATCACTTACAATAACACTGTTTGGTCACTGGTTATTTTTAGTTACGACGTATGTATTTCAATCCCTCTTCGCTTTGATTTTAAAAATAATTAGTGTACCAATCAGGTAAATAATAAGTTATGCATTTCAAAGTAGGCGCAGCGCAATTTTGATATTTAAAATCCTCAAATAATTGAAAAATTCGAGAAGAGTGGCGTGATTTAACTTTTTTATCAATTAAATTAGGTAGATAAGCTATTTATAGATGAAACCCCAAATAACCTGTAAGGCCCGTATCATATAATAAATACTATCTTGCTTACACTTAATTTTCATTTAACGTTTACAATAAGGGCACAAAATGAATGATATTCAGATAATCTCGGCTCGTGATGCTTGAGTACCTTGTTATATCGCTGTTTAATTTAAATATGTTAATTTTATTAGGCATAATACAGAGTGAGGACTGTTGAATTGCAAATGAATGTGACATTACATTTTATGGCTCGGACAATTCGTTGGCCCGTTTCCTTGGAACTGCCGTCAAATTTTCACTTTGATACGTTTCATGTTTAATAGTGGAAATTAACTAATTATCTTCTAAATTCTAAACAATGGAAATGCTTTATTAAGTTATTATTCAGGTTACTTATATGGTAGGTAAAAATTTGCTAAATAAGCTACGTGTGAACTATCATGTTCAAATTGAGTAAAAAACAAATGAAATGATTTAATAATAATTAATTTAATAATAATTAAAATTTTATTTCACCAAAAAGTATACATACATACATATAAGTAGCTTAAAAATAGATGAATTATATAATGCAATATTAATCCAAAAAATAGGTGAAAGCCTCTGCTGCCGCACTAAGCCAAGGCCTGTAATACAGCACGCAGCGCCGAAACCCCACAGACCATTTTATAATATATTTTTAATGACAAATTTTTAAATTATAAATATGTAAGTAGTAGTAATAATTATGTAAGTGTAAAAAAAATCATATAAAAAGAAAAGTGTGTGCTTGTGTTTGTGTGTGTGTGTGTGTGTGTGTGTGTGTGTGTGTGTGTGTGTGCGTGTGCGTGTGTGTGAGGTACTTTATCCTTCTATTTGGAGTAAGTTTTCGGTTTCATCATATGTAAGAGAATTAAGCCATTTAGTGATTTTATGTTTACATTCGCTTTTGACTAATTTGTCTATTCTGAGTGTTTTATTGATTTTATTGTAAAGATATGGGCCTAAAAATTTGTAAAATCTTTTTATAAATACAGTACGAAAAGTTTGTTTAAACAGAGCCACTTTATAGTTCAATCTAGAACTGACTTTTGTGGTATTCACAGCCAGGTCAGAGTGCTGTCTTAGAATAATGAAAAGCTGTCGGACTGTTAGTACTTCACAAAATTTGTATAATTCGGAGGTGGGGTATAAGATAGATTTGAAAGTCGAAATCTTTAAGACCGCTCTTTGTGCTATTTCAAGTTTTTTAAGGGTGCATTTAGTAGTACCACCCCAACTCGTGATACAATAGGTTAACAAGGATTGACAAAGTGCAAAATATACTTGTTTAAGTCTAGGAGGTTCTAAAATCTTTCTTAATGTCTTAAAAATATATATTAGCCTTCTGATTTTGCAGCTAAGCACTTCAATGTGTTGTTGAAAATTTAACTTTGAGTCAATGACAATCCCAAGATATTTTATATAGTTAACCCTCTCAAGTGCACTACATGCGCATTGCAGTGTTGCTCCCGTACAATGTGCAACATGTGCAATGATTTTATTTATATTACTACTTTCGGTAGTCCCGGACTTTCGAATTGAAAATGTTATGTATTTGGATTTCTCTATATTTAACGTTAGTTTATTTAAATATAGCCAAGTTTTTATTTTATTCAGCGCAGATTCAGCATTATTAAAAGTCTCTTCCCAAGTTTTACCTGCAATTAATATTGCAGTGTCGTCTGCATAAGAAACAATTTCTGATTTATTTAGTTTTAAGAACAGTAGATTGTTAATATAGATGAGAAAGAGAGTAGGTCCCAGAATACTACCTTGAGGGACTCCGTAGTTAATAGGAAGTTTTTCACTCATAAAAGTACCCACTTTAACACATTGAAATCTATTAGTTAGATAACTTTTAAAAATACTTAATTGTTTATCTCGTATACCAATATGTTCAAGTTTTTGTAACAACAGTGGGATGGAGACCGTATCGAATGCTTTAGCTAAATCAAGAAATATACCGATGCACTTC